>NC_058034.1:6321479-6627965 GCF_019176455.1 Solea senegalensis | reverse complement strand
CCTGAAGAGCAAAAACAACAGCAATCCGTCCATCAACCAAGACACAGATGACTCTTTTATTCACTTCTTAATGTTTTAATTCATGCTTATATACTATGTTCTCTCATGATACAGAGCAAATTGTGTTCTGTGCACTGTAGCATGTTCAGTGCCAACCTGTATCTGTACTGTACAATTGAATCAGAAAATGCAACATGGTTTTACTTGGCTCAATCAGATGCACTTAACCGTGATTGTTTTACGCACATTCAGCACCTAGTATGTCGACTTGTTCACTTCGGAGCAAGACCATGCAATGTTCTTACCTGAGCCTCCTCTCCTGGGTCACCAACTGTCTCTACCAGTCGAGACAGAATGTCAGACAGCGTTGCAGGAGTCAGAGGTTGCTTGAGTGCCCTGAAAATCTGAAATGAGCGTCCAGCGTAGTGGCGAGAAGGACAAGACAGAGCTGTTTGAAGAGCTACTTCACTAAGCAATGGCTCCAGCTGGAAACCTGTGGAGAAACACGTGCACAACAACGGTGATGACAAAGCTGTCCAACACATGTGAGCCAGGGAGAACAAGCAGCAACAAACCAAACAGACCTGACTGAGAATGTTTGAAGACAGTCACAACGTGTCGGACAAAAACACTCAGCTGGTCAGCACTCTTTATGTTGGGGTTCTTGGGTGATACATCTTCATGGTTCCAGAGTGGACCCTTCTTCCTACAAGGCAAGAACAAACACACATTAGACAATGTGACCTGTTAACTGTTAAGAATAATTATGCCACACCACAGCATTTCACATTATCACACCAGGCAAAAAGAATACAATTATACCAACTCCATCATCAAACCCATGCAAAGCAAAAATACCCAGTCCATTCAGACACTGAAGAAAGCATGAAAGCAAATACAGTAATTAAACATGAGTAAAATAATATAAGTGTATTGATCTAGCGCATTGATTAATACCAATACATGTTAGATACTACAGCAGGGCTGAAACAGTTAACAAGTATCTGAAGCTTTCTTTCTCAGAAATCCACATTTTTATGAAACAGGGTCTTTCTAACCTTGATGTGATAAACTCAATGAGAGCTTTAGCCTTCTTGTCCTGTTCAGCAGTGGCATCCACCTCACTGAGGAGTGTGGGGGAGAGGTGGGGCAGAGCAGTGCCCCCTGTCCCCAGACTTATACTGGAGGATGTAGAGCTTGAGCTGAGACCAGAGTCCGTCATAGGTGATGGCTGACAGTCTGGCAAAAGGTCTTGAACTCCTTCAAAAACAAATTACAAACATCAAGATACATGGTATGTTCTGTAGGAATGTCTTTTCTTAATCATATAACAGCACCACAATCTTTTAGATGTCTTAAGGGAAGATATTTTCAATGGGAGTTGGCAGTTTAACATTCAAAACAATGGAAATTAAATGGTAATATTGAGAGACAGGAAACCCAGTCTTGTGGGACTGGTTTGTTGCTTCCACTCTGTGATCTGCTATGGCAACAACAAATGAGAACAATAAAAGCGATGTTTTTGTTACTTTCCCTACAGCTGGTGGGGAATTATTTCTCTAGTCTATCGAATGTTATCGTCTCTTTCTTTCTCCATCCCGAGCTCCACAGCTGAACTGACCTGTAAGGTTGAACTCTGGAGCTACTGGCTTCACAGTCAGGACCCTTGGATCATTGTAGTCTCTGTTGCGCAATAGCACCATTGCCACAGACTGAACATTGCTATTTGCTCCCTGGGCCACAAGCAGGTGAAGCAGTAGACGTTTGCAGTGCTCATAGACTTCTGGGTGCTGGTGATCAAACCCTGGAGAAAAACAACAAGGAAAAATAGTTTAAACTCAGTCCATCACCACCGACGGTCCTACTATACTGTTTAGAAAGCAACCAACCTATAAAAATTGCATGTAACAAGAGGTGCAGGTAGGCGCCCCACTCCACTTTGACCCCATGGTCCACAATGAGGTCTGTCAGTAGAATTACTGCTATGTTACACCTGAAAACACAGAAAACAAAGCTTGACTTGGATGAAAAGAACAACCATGTAATGTTGAAGGAGTTGAAGGTGGTATATGGTTTACCGGTGGAGTGGCACGGCAGGGGTATTGGTCTCTGGCAAGTAGTCCACCAACGGAGACCAGCAGCCGCCTGTTGGAGGGAAGGGGAGAGGCTCTGGCCGGTTGTGATCCATCACTTTCAGACGCCAGTTAGCATAAAGTGGCATAGAGTCACCTAGAGAAGGGACAAGATTATCAGAAATGTATTGTAACTGTGTTGTGAGGGAGAGTTGCAAATCATTTTTTCTCTTACTCTTCTCTTCTTCATAGGAGCCTCCAGAGCTGCTGCTGTAACGAGATTCCAGACGGTGGTGCTGGCGGTTCAGGTTACTGTTCAGGCCACTGTAGATATCCAAGTGGGTGTAACTGCAGACCAGACGTGCTTAGTTAAAAACCAACATGTTTTGGCTGAATTGTCGACTTCTTAAATTTGAAGTATGTTTATACATTCCCAGCCCTCTGAAGGTGTTGCAGACCTGACAAGCCCCATCAGCTCCTCCCATCACTTCCTAACAGTACTAGAATGGTGCTGTTATTTATCTTGTACCTGTCCTCCATGTTAGAGTCTTTGATCTTGCTATCATGATGACCATCATTTCCTGGCACCATGGTATTGCTGCTGGAAGTTGTTCCTGAGCGAGGAGACACAAGATATTGAGCTGAATGCAGTGGCAAAAAATTATTTAGTATTGGCAACATGGCCATATCTAAGAATTAATATATTTCTAATGCTCATTTACCTGAGGTGACTGAGGGGATTTTGTAACTGGAGGTGATGCGGTAATAAGGAGGGTTGTCCATGTGAGTGACAGCTGAGCAAACAGGATCAGTCAACTCAAGCTCACACATCAACTCCTCCAGCAGCTGCATGGTCTTATCTCTGCCCAAGTAAACCACCACACGTTTAACCTGAGGACACAGATACAATATGTCACAGCCGGAAACATGAGGAGAACGTGGCATATGCTGCACATGAGAATATGACAGATACACTGCACAACATTAATGTGCTGGGACTTACATAGGGCAAAAGGCTGGGGTCACTGTTAACTCCCGACATACTGATGAGAAAGTGCAGAATGATTTTGAGGTTCTTTGGCCAGCTGTCTGCTAAAGTGGTCCACACGTTCTCGATCTCTGACCAAGCAAACTCATCCCCATACTGTAAAAATAAACATTGAGATCAAACAATGTCTTCAATTAACATTTACAAAAATTATATTTACACTGACGGGCTCACCTTAGCAGTCATGAACATGAGGTTGTTAAGCACCATGGTTGTTGCACGTGGGGAGCCCCAGCCTTCTCCATGGAGCCATCGCCTACTGTTGACCATCATGGTCTCCCGCTCATGAGCATCCTCTTCATCATCAACACTGCCACAATCCTCTGGTCGCCGTGTAGTTGGTTTAAAGTCAACCAGCTCCACGTTGTTCATCCAAGGCAAGAGGTAATGCAGCATTACTTGACGGCCACCAGGATGTGCTGTCTGGATACGCTGGCTCACCTCTGTAGTATAGACAGTTGGAAGGTATGTGTTTTCTTGGCTTCAAACCTTATTTTAATCTTTTATTCTCAACAGTATAATTAACATCTTCTGAACTGTTCCAAAAATCCAAGGTGTGTTGATCAAAGGGCTGCTAACAACCTCACATACCTGAGAAGATGGGCAGAGTTAGCTCTGGGTAAGTCCTTGCAAGCTCCTCGGACAGCTGATAGTAAGACACAGAGTAGAGGTGCGGTAGAGGTGAGGGAGGGGTCAAGATGCCATCTGTTCGCTGGATCTCCAATTTGTGGGCATAGCGGAAGAGTTTGGGTTCCAGGATCTGTTATTTCCATATACACAAATGTGATACATTTAACCAACACCAAAAGTGAATACAGAAGTGTTATGTGTAGTAGATATGTACTGAACTGAACATTTTATGTGACAGAAACTCTGACCTGTAACAGCTGCATGGCAACTTCATAGATTTCCCTGGAAGAATCTGCTGCCTTGAACAGAATCAGGTTCAGCAGCACCACAGTGTCAAATTGGTAATCCCTAAGAAAAGATATAACACACATCAAGATAGACAAAATACCAATATATATAAAGAAAAAAACTGGTACAGGTGAAACTGGGAATATGTGGTACCTGTTGTGAAAGACATTGGCGATGGCCCTAAAGCAGCCAGCGGCCACGCGACGGGAACCAGTGTAACAGCGATCTACAGCCCAGAACATGAGGTTGCTCTGGTCGGGATTCAGCTCCAACAGCAACATTACAGCCTCACAACCCAGCTGGTGAACCTGGAGAGGAGGATTCAGTGTCAAATGTTAGAACCTTAGGTAAATTCCTTACAGCAATCAGCACACATCTTTTCTTTTTCTGTTGTTCATTAACTCATTTCTTAAAATTTAAAACAAGTATAAAGAAGTAACATTATTGTGGGCACAATAAACTGCTACAAAGGGAAAGGTCTGTCACTTACCTGATTATGGTTAAAATTTCAGATTTTTTCATTTATTACTTTCTTAATTATTGGGTGGGTTTTTTCTGAATGAAATGGTGCCCGCTTGTAGTACTTCTGACCACCACTGTATAGCGCCAGTGTCATGGTACAACAACCTGTGCTACATAACTAACCCCAGGAAGTATTTTGGTTTTGTTTGGTCTAGCTATGTTGTAAAGGACACTATAATTATATATGGTTTCTAAGTGGACTTCAACTGCTGCATTCATAAAACATGATTTCAGGACAAATAGAAGACTCTTCTTTGACCATATACACTCCTACTTTAAACCAATATCTAGTAATCATTGATTATTGCCAAACTAACAAAAGCTTTTTCGTGATTGTGTAGGGCTACCATATAACATTTCACTTACTTTCTTGTCCTGAGAATCCAGGATGTTGTCCAGCCACTTGTAGAGGTAGCCATCAGAGGAGAGGCCAACATTGTCAGCTACAGGTCCACAGCACAACACTGCAGACATGGCCTAGGACATTAGAAAAGTTAATTAGTTATCAGCGAACATTAATTCAAACATTCATATCTTTTAACAAGTTTTGTGTGTACCTTTAGTGCACAGTATTGGTGACGGTTGATCTGCATATTTCTGTCACTGTAGCGGTCCAGGGGAGTGAACATGATGCTGAAAGGCCCAGCCCAGTGACTGAACAACATGAACAGACTGTGCCTCAGCGACTGCTGGGGGAAGATGGTCCTCCTCTGGTGAACTGAACACAAGTAACAAAAGTGAACCAAGACACTAAATTTAAAGATTCAATACAAATAAGAATCTAAAATAAGGTATACGGAGTACCTGGGACATTCTGTATGATATTAGCCACGAGAGCACTGAAGTGGCATCGAATGTCCTTCAGTGTATCAGAGTCCTTGTCATTTTCAGCCTCAAGCAGCTGCCTGGTCAGATCAACGTACTCCAGCAGTGTACTATTCAGAGAGTGGCTCTCTCCATCCAACCCTCCGCTGGCTCTATAAAATGAAAAGTGAAGTAAAACAATACATGATATAGGTAGGTAGGTCTATGGAAGAGCAAATCAATTGCTTCCCTTACTGTGAAAATGTGTCGATTACTTACATTTGACTGATGACACCAGCATCAGCCAATAGCTCAAATATCCGGACCAGCTGGACCCTGAGGATGTCACGACGCCTGCGCCGCTTCATATTCTGCAGAGTAAAGACAGCAGCATTGAAACTCAGTAAACCATCTTTTCTTTCTCACAGAACACTGAAAAATGTAACAGTGAACTTACTTCAGGTCTTCTTTCCAGAGCTTCTTTTATGATGGGATTTAACTCCTCTAACAACTCTCTGGAAAATAAGTAAGAAATAAATTATAAATAATATGTAATTAAGTACAAATACAAAGGTCCACGTATGAATCATGTCATCTGTTGGTTACCTGAAGGCCACAGGGTTGGTCCGGCCAAGCCCCAACACAAGAGACTCTGTGATGTCCATGCTTTCAGAGCGCATCATTGGAACAATGTGTTTGAACAGAAGGGAGGGGGACGGAGTTCCAACAATCTATGCACAGACACAGAAAGAGCAAATTAAAGACTTAAGTATAAAGATAAAATCAATTCAAATAAAGAAGATTCTTAATGTTCATTGTTAGTTATTAGTAAGGAGACTGATGTAGGTCTTAATATAACCTTTCAAAAAAGTGATGTGTGCGCAAATGTTTCTGACCTTTGAATCATAACTGTAGCCGCTGTCCGGCGTGGACGCCAGCGTCTCAGGTGGGGAGCAGCGGACAGAGCCAGAGGTGGAGGATGAGGAACACATGGAGGAGGAAGATGAGGCAGAGCTACAGCAGAGAATCAGGTAGTTCCTCCAAAGGCCAATGTAGGAGTCACTGCTGCTCAGACTGTTCACTTTCTTGGCATTGATGGGGCTACTGCAGGTGGTCACATAGAGAGGGTCAGAGATGAAAATGAGCAGGACATTAGAAATCCCAAAGATGAACTCAGCCGATTTCTGCCTCTTCAGTCTTTTGTCATTTTAAGTCTTGAGAGGCTGATCCACAAGCATAAAATATAATAACATCAAAGATGAATTATCACGGTGTGGCCATTTACATGAAAACGGCCACAATGACAGAAACCCACAAAAACAACACAGACATTAAACGTACTTGATGTCAACTTGGGGGGACAGTAACTGCAGTCGGGTGTTGGCAAACATCCAGGCATAGTTGAGGGCAGTGGGGCAATGTTTGGGCAGGTTCTCCTGCCGCAGGTAGCTGGAGAAGCTGATGACCCAGGGGTCCTGTCCCTGAGTAACGTGGGCAAACACCCAGATGTGTGAGGGGCTCACCACATCAAACTGGTGGCTGATGGGAGAGGAGCTCCATTCTGCAAGCGTCTGAAGATCAATCCCACTGGGACAATATAGCAGGTTGGTCTGCAGAGAAAAGAGGTGAGCTGAGTCTCAAGAGTATATGTGCAACTTTTATGGGTCTGAAAAATATACAAGGCTTATGAACCTGATCAGCTCCAGTGAGATGAATGAAACTCTCCAACACAGATGCGCTTAATCTGTCCATTACATCAATAGCCAACTCTTCATCACTCTGAAAGACACAACAAATGTTAGGAGATAGAGAAGATGAAAAGGTCATAGTAGGATAGGAGAGGGGGAAGGAAAGAGAATAAATAATATATTACATTCAGAAGAAGGCAGTAATGTAACCAGATGGATCCCAACCTCTATAAAACACCACTGAGTACATGCAAAAAAAAAACAATTTAACAACTCTGAACAGAGTCGTACACATTAAGTTTGATTACCTTGCCAATGCCCAGTGCTGTGTGCAGTGCACGGACCTCCTTGAGGACATTAACGGCCAGCCTGCGTGTAGCAGGGCGGCAGCTACACAGAACCACCAGAGCTAAACCTTCAACTACATGTAGTACGCCAAGAGAATGAATACGGTCCAGAGACAGAGAACGTCCACTGCTGGAGCTCTGTTCAAGAAATAAAAGCCTTTGTTATTTCTGTGCAAATACTATCACTGAATAAATGTTAAGACATTAAATTACTAACTCTCAAGGGATTAACGTTATATAGTAGAAACCAACCTGTGCATCATGGCTCTTATTGCTGCTCTGCACTGCTTGCCTCCATTGGCTGATAAGTTGCAAAAGCATTTTGACAGCATTATCCAACAGGGTGGGGTGGACATCAGTCACCTCTCTGACAATGAAGTAGACAAAGCCTGAGAGAACATCCTCACGCCACTCTGGGAAATCAACCATCAGGGCCTGCAGAGTTGTAAAGGCAAGGCCCCGCAACTCCTCATCCATGTGGATGGTCAGTCTAGAGGACAAGAGGGTGTCAACAGGAGGACAAGAAGACATTAGAGAACAAGCAGAGGGCACCAAAAGCTACAGTGTGTTCTGTAGTGACGCATCTGCAGTAAGGCTAGAGATGGTGAATTACTTGGCGAGAAGCTCTATTAGGTCTTGTCTGCTCATGCCATCTGGTATCAGTCTTGGGATGGCGGCCACACATGTGCGGAACAGATCAATCTTTGGCTTCCTCTCTCCCCTAAAGCACAAACAATATATGACATGCTGTTGCAGAATAGAGATGGAGAGATTGACTGTATAGCAGCTGTGGTTACACACGTGATCATGTCCTCAGGCTCCTTGTTGGACATCTGTACACTGGTCATACTCATGGAGCGCCCAACCTCCTTGTCAAGGTGTCGTAGGATGTTATCTAAGGCCTTTCTTACTAGCGGGTAGTACAGTGACATGCCTGGAAACAACCAGCACAGTTGTTACACAAATCAACAAAGATTTTTAAGATGCCCATCTAAAAGTCAAGTTTTAAGAATAGCACCAACCTATGACCTTGGCTTCTTCATCAGTGAGGGTGGTGTTAAGGAAGATCTTTTTGACACGTAAGGTGTTACCAGAGGGCATGATGATTCCTGTTGTAGGCATAGGAGGCTCCCCATCTTTCTGCTGTAGGCTATCGGCAATCACCAAGAAGGCTCGCAAACCGATATTCATCCTCTGGCAAGGCAGAGAGAGAAGAGGATTAGAGAAATCCAACCAACAGTACAGATACAACATCAGATCAAGTCTTATCTCGATTACCTCTGGGTTAATGGTAAACGTTTTGTGAGACTTGCCCACACACAGGAGGTCATAGATAATTTCCTTCATAGCAAAGTCCAGTCTTTCCTGTAGCAACAGCCAAACAGAACAGCAATACCAAAAAAAGTTACTACATTGGTTTATACCTCGATTTATTTCAGTTCTGAAATCTATTACATCAATTCGGGCTTTAGGCTTACCTGAGCTATGAACTGGATGATCTTGACAAAGATGTTGAGGGGCGTGTCTCTTGGCACAACACTGCGCGAACCTTTGGGGAAAAGTGCTGAAACGATGCTAAGAAGACGGCTAAAAGGAAAAACAGAGAAAGTCTTAAAATCATTACACAACTTCTACATAGGCTTAGTTTTGTGTTAGTGTATATAAACTGAGGGTCAATGTGGAGTTGACTGTGGAACTGACCTTTGTGTGACCGTATTACTCTCACACTTGATCCTGATAATGTAGACCCACAACAGCCTGTAGAGCGACTCCAGAGCAACACGAGACATTTTTGGGTCTTTGTTCTGTGGATGTAAATATAATAATCCAAAACTGAATCACTATAATTTATCACGACAATCACATCAACCCACCTGATCATGTTGTTGTCTACTGGAGAACGTCAGATTGTACATATTAAAGATGTGCAACAATTTCAACAGCTTATGGACACATTTGATCTTCACTGTGAGTGTATGGGTTGAAGTGAGTCATAGTGCACTGGGCATCACAGTCAAAAGTCCACAGGGTCTTAAAAATGCTAAGCTTCAAAGGTTTTTATTTCAATATATTTGTGAAGATGTCATCACAATTTTATGACCTGTAAGAAGGAACACCGAGTATGGGGACAGTCACTTTCAGCCAGAGGGAGTCAACATTAAGAAATAATTTCAGTCATTACAATACAAACTTTTATACCCACTTAAACAGAATCATGTGCAGGAGTTCAGTCAAACCATCTGCTGTGCTGAGGATATGTTTTGTTATGATACATGCACAGAGCCATATTGTGAGCTCATAGCATGTTGTGTGCCATCTCATCCTGGTTCAAGGATTAACAAAGGACATGTTTTACCCTGATGGTCTACTGGAGGTCCAATATTTGCACAAACTACTGTACATTTAGCACTGACAAAAAAAATAAATTAATGTCCATATTTTGATGCGAACCACTTTCATACACAACAAGTTTTGAAAATGGTGCCATTAATGGCACAGTACAACACGCAATGACTTGAGCATGGTATACCATAAAACAGAGCAGAAGACCAATATGTTATGTCAGAGACCGATATCTTGAAACCTGGCTAAATCTTTGTTACTCGGAAGTGTTTTAAATTCAGTACAATTCAGATCTGTACAGAACTGAAGTCCAAACCACAGTCAAACAAATGCAGGTTTTAAACTTTGGCTGCATGAGGTCAGAATTTTTACATTTTGACCGGTCAGAATTTCACTAGTTGGTGTTTTGTTATTAGTTTAAATTATTGTAATGTATTAGGTAGGTTTTTGTTTTTTCTTGTTATCTTAAGTATATCTATATGAAGAATTTACATAATGATATAAAAATAAGCTTGAGACCATGAAAAAAAGATACAGAGAGGTACATAGAGAACCACTGTCACATGAGAACGATATTGGTAAAGTCCTGTTCCTGTGTGGATAAGGCCTAAGCCCTCATGTCAACAGCCAATGAGGCAGGTTCTTGAGAAAAGCATGTAAGCCTGTTACCCTAAAAGCAACTACAAGAGGAAAAACATTGCAACAAGATCACTCCACATTGTAAAAACTCCAAATTCCACAAATGCATGTAATTTTTCTTTTCATTCTAAGCCTCTTTGACCCTATTAAAAATAGGAGGGGGCACAATATTAAATGTGAAGTTTGTTTTCAAAAAGGCAACATCAGAAGACTACTTTGTACAACACAGATAAGCTGACTAATAAATTGTGTATCCCTGATAAACACAGACAAATATAGTAACCATCTAATACCTGACAAAGGTCATCGCGACTACTCAACATACACAACTAAAGCAACACCACAGGTTACAATGTCACGACAAAGTTCACTACTTTCACTGAGTAACACTTTAGTGGCACGTCACAAAAGCAAACAACCGACTACCTTCAGCCAAGCAGGCTGAACTGTACTGCCCTACGTCCTGGTGAGGACCAGGGGCCTCATTTATAAAGCTTGCGTACGCCACTTTCTATGCAAAGTTTGGGATTTATAAAAAAAAAAAAACTTGACAAGAAAGATTTTATTTGCGACACAAATAAACAACCTGTTTGACTGATACGTCCTGAAACGCGCACCTTCCACACGAACACACAAATAAACAAATACTTGATATGCTTTACTGCAAAATACCTTTTTCAAATTATTATAAAACCAACAATTTTTCTGTCATTTATCAGATTGCGCAAATGATGCAAAAGCTGGTTTGTCTCTGTTAGAGGATCAAACAAAAGAGCCAGAGGGAGAGAATTTTCAGAAAACAGTCACATCTGCAGGTGCAGTGATGATGAATGGATTTTGAACCGGTTCTGACTTTCACGCACTGTCCTGCTGGATCTCTGTGCCACACTGGATCCAGTGTCAGCATGCACAGAAACTGGCTTCTATAACATGCGATTACTGTGTGTACAAATTAACAAACACTCTTACAATGTCTAATGTCCTCGATCTATTCACGAACCTTGCAGGCGATACCTATACAAACGGTGGATAGCCTACTCAGTATTTTCCCCAGAACCCACAGTGCAGAGAGCAGTGGGACTTAAGTGTGGGCTGTTGTAGAGCAGCAACATTGACCTTCTGCATTTACAGCATCTGCCACATTCCGTCACTCTAAACATCTTTTTTGTCATTAGTGATGACAAAACTGTATAAAAATTTTTTTTACCTCGATTACTGATTATGTTAACTTCCTATGCTGTGTTTGCTATGATTTTCCAGTCACTTCCGATCAATGAATATTAATATGGGGGATTTTTCTGACTATTTATGGTCATGTGTGGGCATTACCTGAAGCCCGCAAAAGCTGCGCCGCATTTTGAGTTGGTTGCGATTTATAAAGAGAAACTGGCGGGGGACGTGTGTGCGCATTGTTTTATCAATCCGAATATTTTTTTGCGTAAGCAGATTCTGTGTTTCCTACGTACACCGACTTTTCAGGCGCATCTACGCACAGTTTTATAAATGAGGCCCCTGGTGCGCTAAAGAACGGGAGCACCAGGCAGGTTGCTGACACCAGTAAACTCACCTGCAGGGTCTCAATCTGCTTTCGGATGCTGTTGTTAGACGGCATCTGGAGCGAGTCAATGTGAGAAAAAAGGATCAAATGACAAGACAAAGAATGTAGGATTTGGGGAGGGACACATGCAAGTTATAGGCAAAAACAAAAACATTAACTAAACAAATATGACAAGAGCAGTGCAACAAACTTTACCCTTGTCAATGTGAGAGAACAAAAATCTATGTTATTTTACTGGAATGAAACATAGTTTAAATGCCACCTGTGGATTCACAAGTAGCATGTAGGTGATGCAAAGTTTTTGTATTTGTTGTGACATTTTTAATGAAGAGTGAGCTAAACCTAGCAAAACAAAAACATATGGCGTGCTGTGGTCTGGGAATCAATGGAAAATACAGATAAATAGAGGAGTGGATATGAGGAAAAACATGTAACGATTTAGATGGAAAATGATTGGGAATAAAACCAATAGCCTGCTTCTCCCACAAAGCTTACAATAAGCATCCCCCAAGTCAGCAGTCCATTAAAATATATGTCAAACTTTATTTTAACCCTGTGGGCTTTTAAGTTGGGCTTCACAAGTACAGCTTAAATGATATTCTTTGTTAGCTTATCAAATCCTGTTTTTACCATTGATCGGGTTTTAGAAAAGACTAGTAGTGACAGATTTTCATTCATAGGACCATGCAAATACATCAGGAATTCATCAATGAATTTGCTTATATTATAAATTCACATCAGTTTTACTATACTGAATTATCTATTCCACTCTTAATTTGGTCTTACATTCTTTAGTAACAACCTCTCCATCCTTACTTTAAATATGATGTTTCCTGGGAAACAGAAAACAATGAGAAGTTTGTGAATATGAAAAACACATTTTTACCTATTTGAAATAATGAAAATCTTTTTTGTACAATGACCTTTCGGTGAAGCCCAACTCTAAACAAATACAAAAGGTAAATGTTCATTAGCAGCCAGAGGGTTAAAATCACGTTTTGTAAATGAAGCCCTAAATCATTGAAATCATCACTTCACCAAAACACAAATTGGCAAAACCATCCCAATCAAAAGGATCAACATCACCACTCAGGAAACTGATTTAAATGAAATCAAATGCGGGAAGGCAAAAATGATTCTAAATAGTAAAAAGTAGATGCTGGAGTGAGATCACTGAAAAGACAGATGGCCATTCACATCAATCAGAGACCACCATCACAAAGATGCAACCAGGAACTTATCCACTACAAACTCAAACAATCCCTACAAAAGGTAATCTATGCAGAAGGGAAAGGACAATGAGTCGGTCAGACAGTCAATGATTTGGTCAGTCACCCTCTTGGTTGAATTTTCTCGATGATAGTCAGGAAGAGGAGAAAAGTAGGCTTGATCTGTTTGTAATTGGTTCACAAGGAATCATAACAGACCTGAGTTAAAACAGCACTTGAGAGAACATGACAGATGAAATATATTCAGTAAAGCCACAAATTAGATATTTCTGACATAGAGTTAAGAGACTGTATATTTTATTAACATAACTGTGAACTTCTTTGTGGTTAATAAGTCTTGTTTTTCATTTGCATGTTTGCTTTTGTCCATTCAGAACATCAATTAGTTGAAAATGAGGTTTTTGCAGTTGTGGTTCTATTATTGTATTATTAAATCAAGTGCTATTCCTGTCCAGATCTGGTAGTTGATCATGGGGGGGGAGTGAACATTATGACCTTTAGACAGAGCCACAGAGCACACCTTTCACAACTTATTCAATCAGTGGTATTAACCATGTGCTGTCCAATAATTTAGTTTTTACACTGATAATGTGGCTGCGTCACACCAAAGTCAGTTTCTGTGAGCTTAAAGTCAAAGAAAGTAAATGACTTTGTAATGCCGCCAAGAACAAAATTTCCTTTGCCTTATGACATTTCACTGATTTAGGCAACAACAAGCAAAGTATCTGAACAACACAATCATTGTACAGTTCGTCAGAGCATGATGTAAAAAAAACAACAAAAAACTCTAAGAAGGCTCAGATTGGCAGTACCTTCAGGTGGGAGAGGCAGTTCTGGAGGAAGATGTGCCAGTTGTTGAGGAAGAACTGCTTCTGACTAACACACAGCAGGCATGTCACCAGGGGATACAGAGCCTGTGGAGGACAACAGTGTTGTTATCAAAAAAGAAAGAGTAGTTTACCCAGCAAGTCAGTCTGAGGATTGCTCTGTAAACATTAAGACTAACACAGAGGTTTTATTTATATATTGCAGTTAAACATTTTGGAATGATAATGTCAGACTGAGTGATGAAGATATGAAAGTGTAAAACAAATGGAGAACATTAAAGATGCAGAGTATATAGTGATAAAAATGGGGAGGGAGACAGAGGGAAAAAATATTAGAATTATTACCAAAGAATGCTTCTTTCTGGAACTAAGGTCGAATGTCGTCTGGTACAACATCTCCACAAAGTTCTTCAGGCACGGCACATTGACTTCATTTTTTACCGCCTGAAGATTGACAAGTTATTTCCATAAATCAACAAAAGCACATTGAGAAATTAATTTATATTGAAGGCATAATTTGTGGGAAGAGTATTTAAAGTTTACTTACAGCTGCGACAGGGATGAGGATCTCAACAAAAAGGCCTGCTAAAGCATGCTTTATGTCCTTATCTTTCACTTCCAGGAAATATTGCGCACACTCCTAAGAAAAAAACAGCATGGATGCGAATAAGAAAAAGAGGAGACAGATGTAGCTTGATAAGAATTTACAGTGCTGACACAGTAACACTGACCTTGACCTATGTTTATGAGTTTAACTTGATAAGTATTTGTTCCATTTCAGCATGTTTCACTTTTACTTTGGTGCACTTTGAGGCACATTGTAAGTGCTCTTTTTATTTTGTTGTTTGTTTTATTTTTTGTTTGATAACTGCTAAACAGAAAATGGTACCAAGTGCACATTTGAATTCATCCAAGTATGAATAGAAGCCACCGCTGTCAATGTATAATAATAACAATAATAATAATAATGAGTACATTTTATCAGATTAAAATATCAATGAATCAGTTAATATTAGACTAATGTTGAACCAAAATCTGCTCTTTACATGACAAAACAGGAACATTTATTGTTATTTTGCCTTAATAAACCAAGCCAGTGAGGCATGGAAACATTGCTCTTATCATACATTTGACAATTTTGGAAGAAAAATAGATTCAATAAATTTAGTTTAATAAATATCTACACAATCATCAAGTATCTTCTACTGCTCAGGCTCTAAAAGATAATTATCTGGGTAGAAATCATGATATATGCTGAGAGTCAGTGGCAGACATAAACCACTGCATGTTCCATTAATACATGAAGAAATCACACTTGCGTTAAGAGAGAACAGTCTGTGTGTTGCTGCTGAGAGATTGATTAAATAAAGTTACTGCCCCTTTCATGGCTCTTGGCAAAGCCTGAAAAACACAGACGCGCACCTTGGCCAACGTTACCTTTGATCGTTACTTATCTAGTTTTATGAGCGACTGCTATGGAGAGTTGCTGAGTCTGAACAAAGGGGCAAGAGTAAAAAAACTGTTTGGAGCAATTAATAAAATACACATATCAGCCACACTCACTGTTGGCAGTACATTTTGGGAAATATGCATGAATAAAATAAAACTAGAGAGAGCACTCAGACTACAAACCTCCATCAAAAAATACCTTGATCACCACCTTTATCTAATTATTTCTTTCTTGGGTCACATAACCTTTTATTGACATTTGGAGTCATGCTGCTCACAGACAGACAAAACAGAGACAAACACAGGCAAAAACCTCCATGGCAGAATGAATCATTTACCTGCATGAACTGAAATGAAGCCTCAAAATCCTCCACAGGATACATTTTAACGCGGAAGAACTTCATGCCCATGATAAGACTGATGACGCTCTGGACTACAAAAGGACTCTGCTCTTTTTGTCTCAGCTCCTTTAATTCTGTGATGAACTTTTTCCTTACTGCCTGAAACCTGAGCACACAAACAAACACAGAGATATAAACATATAGACAAAAAAAGAAAACTGACCGAGAATTACACAAGTTGAAAAAACTTCCGCCAGGGTTTCAGGTGAAAGGCAAAACTAAAGTCACTCACTTTGACTGTGTGAGCACTCCAATGACCTCAGCATACAGGTCCGCAATGATATGCACATTGCTAGTGTTGGGGCCACAATACCTGTAAATTGATGTAATGATACATAAAAACAACAGTGCCCAAATAGTGACTACTACAACTGTAAAACCAAATCTAGCACATTCATTACAACTTTTTACTTCTATTTTTTTTTTAATTTTTACCTAAATGAAAAGTACCAAGTCATGAAATCTAAATAAATAACTAAGTAATAAACAGAACATGGTAAACCAAAAACTTTAAACATAAGCTCAGTTTTGTACACACTGTCATTATCATATATAACGTGTTACATAATATTATTCAAATAGTAATAATAATGATAATAATAACAATCTGATAGCATGATGTCAGAGATTCTAAACATTTAATACAAAGTTCTCATTTATGAAACTGATCAGTTTTTGAATGACACACATATGCAAGATATTCCAGTGGAACTAGTTCAAACAGTTTTCAATGCCATTGCCACTTTTTTCTGAAGTCTTCTTCATGTGTGTCAGTGATCTGGGTGTCTGTGCTAACTTACCCCTCTTTGTGTTTAAAGTGCTTGAATGCCAGGTTTAGAACTTCATGGACTAAAACATCTGGCACTGGGTGAAGAGGAATCTGTGACGTAAACATAGAATCATTAGCCTTATCAGAAACATTGATAGTTGTTTTTACTTTTCTGCCATTCATCAGGCCTCCCTGCAGGAGCAAAGCCAAGGACAACTTTGCTCTGTTCTCTGGGGTTTGGCTTAGTTCAGAATGTTGCCCTGATCTAGACATTTCAGTTTGTTTATTTACCCTGTCCCCCTGTGGAGAAAGACATCAATAACAAAACTGCAATTCATTTCTGTAGCACATAAGATTAAGTAGTATAATACTAATCTACATTCTTATAAAATAGAATGGCTCACCTGTTTCAGAACTTCCACAGAAACTAAACAAAAAATGAAATCTATGGCTAAGTCCCTCCGTTCTAGAAGGTAATCTTTATCCCGGTGCTGTTCATCTCTATAAAGCAGAAGAGAAAAATTGTTTTGAGTTTGTTAGTTAGTTCATTTGAAACTGGTTTAAAGAATAAAATAAGAGGATCATCTCACCCTTTGGACTTTGTACTTGAGCGAGGCCTGTACTCATAAGACTCATCCTCAGTGCCGCTCTGCCGCCGGTACCAGTCAAAAAGTGTGCGAAGCAGGGAGGGCAAACAGTGTTCTGCTATTGAGCTCATAGAGCTTATTAACTGAAAAACAAATTGCAAACATTAGATTCACATATTACAGGTAAAGCACATAACCTGCATTTTGCATGTGCACAGTAAACATATCCACAAAATATACACAAAAATAGTAAGCTGTGTGCAGAATGGTGCTCGACAAGCACAGATTAAATGGGCATTCAATAACTGAATAGCAGACGGGAAGTAGGTATTCTCAACTAGCGAGTGGAATAATGTAGCTATTAATATTTTCAATACAGAATGTCATTATTGAGCAGCTTCACAGCCCATTTGGTTCTGCTTCATTTCATTTGTATAACAGAAATGATACTTAATATAATTTCTCTGAACCCTAGTTTTTGATTGCATCAGTGATGATGTCAGATAGTGCCTTGCTTCTACATGAACAAGCCAATCAACTCAATAGTTAACAAGGTCCAGTGTGTAAAATGTGGATGAAACAATTTTTTTTATTTGGCCCCACAATGGAACTAAACATCTTTACAATTTTGATGCTAACTGACGGCTAAATCAGTACGGGATATTCAGCTGCAACATGAAACTTTACCAACAGCTGTGTTTTTGTTTGACAGCAGTAAACCACAGGATTAGTCAATACAGAAAACAAGAAATCTGGACTAGTGTTTTTTTGACATATAACATGGCATGCTGTGGTCAGTATGCTTAAACTATTCAGGTGTATGTGTGTCTGTGAGGGCCAGTGCAGCGTAATGACGGAGGTGGATGATGAATGCTAGGCAGGAGAGTTATTCAACTGCTCCCCTTGCCCTTACGGCACCAAGAAGACACACTCCAGTGCCCCATGCTGATATACTGCTGAGGATGACACAGCGATTCTGCACTCTCTTGCTCTCAATACCCATTTTCTCTCTCTCTCACTCACAATGGGGACAGCTGGATCTATAGCACCATATCCTCATTGGCTTTGTGTTGTGCTGAACAAAGCATTCTGCCGCAGGCGGGCCCATTGTATAGAATTCTGCACCAGCTACAGATGAGGGACAGACCGGCCACTGAGAGGGGGGATTGATTGGGTGGAGTTGGAGATTCAAATACTCTGCACACATACAAAGGTGGAAGAGCGAGTCTCTTGACTCTGGGAAATGATTATGTCACGTCCATACACCCCAGTGGTATACAGATTTTAACCGATAGTTGAACTGACCTGGTCAAATTGTGCATCCTCCCCTCTTTGGAGGGATCGGGACAGGGGTTTCTCCTGTAAGAGAGATGTGACAAGAGACACATTATAAGAAGTGTGGTACTTGCATACAATTAGATTGTTGGTAGGTAAATAGCAGACGTGATAATGATAAAGCAAGAGGGAAAGAAAAACATCATGCATAAGCTGAGTAAGGGTCTGAAAGAAAGTGAGGTTAAAAGGCCTTCTGTTAAGGCCTAATTTATGCTCCGCCGCTTTTTTAAGTGTTAAGTGAAATGGACAGAAAAAAAGTGTCACTCGTAAAGGTTGTCCACCTTTGGGATTTTCTAATGTTGTGGACACCATAGTATTATAGTGTGATTAGCGTGATTTGTCATCGTCATCATGTAAAAACTCCATCTTTAACTTTTGGACCAAAACATCTTAAATGGACCACGTCCATTTATTGCACAACGGCTGTCCTCTCATCAAAAGTAAATCTAAATTATACAAAAAAAATTAAAATATATTAATTATCAAAACAAGGGGGGAAAAGCACAGTTATAAATACTGATAAACAAGCCAGCATACAGTAATTATGATACAATGTAAACTGGAAAATCACTTTATTTAGACTTCTAAAATGTAAGCTCAAGTATAAATCAGGCTTTACCCTGCTACAGGACCCTCAAGTAAAAGAAAGGTAGAGTTCATTGAAAAAAGGGAACAAATGACTAGAACAGGGCAGTTGAAGGTCAGCCAAAAAAGTCCGTTATTAATGATCAATTATGCAACTCATGGCCATAAAGATTATGTGCCTCTCATGCCTGTTTCCTCACACATCTTTCAGTTTTTCATGAAACAGACAAAGGCACTGGCAGTTAGTTGCAAAAGAGAAGAGGTTGTCTCAGCAGTGTGTGCCACATCACGTGTTGTGTATTGAATTTCATTTCCTGTGTTTCTAGACACCAGCATTCACCCCCTGTGGACTCACCAGTGGCTCTGCCATCACCATCTCGATCTTCTTCTCCGCAAGCACAGCAAATTCTGCAAAAAGGCTCTTGATGACAAACTCCCCAGGCTTAAGCTCGGGGTCGATGGTGATGCTCGACATGGCAGCAATGTTGTGTTTCTCCCACGAAAGGGGAGTCACAGAGGTGGGGGTACGACGTCTACTTGCGCTGCTGCTGACTGGTGCAGATGCTGCAGAGTGACCAGAAGATAGAGGTTAGGAAATACTACAGTGAGAGTAAAACCAGCAGGGTCAGACAAGGAACAACATTTATGTAAAGCATGATATGCACTAGCTCCGATTGAAACAACACACATTTCCTTGAGAGGCAAATTTACTAATGTGATGAAAGAGATCAAGAACAAAAAAAAAAATATCTACATGATTCAAATCCCTAAATGCGCAAACTGTTCACCCACACCCACAGAAAAGAAAACATAAGGAAAACAATAACTCCATTAAAAATTCATAAATCAAAATTGTGAAAAAAATGTGTTGATGTCTAAATCTAAAATCTTTCTCATCCTTCAGTTTCTCCCTTAGGGGTCACCACAGTGGATCTTTCAGTGATCCGCATATTTGATTTGATAAAAGGTTTTACACCGGATGCTCTTCCTAATGCAGTGCTTGCCATTTATCCAGGCTTGGGACTGGCACTAGGAGTACACTGGATGTGCACACCCAGTATCATTATCACATTAAAAGGTATATTACACACCATTTCTTTGAGCAACAATGGTCTGGAAAATAAACTATACTGCTGCTCTTGCAAAACTGATTTGGAAGAAAAGAAAACAGACATACGTGATGACAAGAAATGTTTGAATAGGTCAACATTTTGATTTCTTACCCGGAGATAGAGATTGATACCACTCTCACGTCCGTAAAGTAAATATGAAACTAGCAGCCAGTTAGCTAAGATGAGCACCGACAGTAGAAAAGGACACAGGTGGCCTTGGTCTATCCATCCAATTTATCAAAAGAGGCCATCCTGATTTAAGATAACAAATCTATCAAATGTTAGACCAGATTATCAATTGTCTGCATTGCCTTTTCATTGTAGGGATGTAGTTTCCATTTCAACTGGTGCAAATGCAAATTCTCAAATAACAACAAATAATGTACAATTTATATACAAATAGAGATTACCATTTTCCCTTAGCTAATAATTTTATTTTCTCTGCACTTCTGCTCCTCAGTGGTATTCAGTACACGGGGAACAATAGATTCTGTGGTAACCAGGAAGAAACAGAACAAGGCCTTTTCTGGGAGGGAATAAGGTAAAGGGTCAGTTAACTATTGGTGGCCATCTTGGCTCGATTAGACAAAACTATAATTGGTGTCCCAGCTGTAGCATACATCAATTCAGAGTAGTAATGAAGGACAGAGGCAATGTGATCTCTTCCTCTGTCTTTGACTAGCCAAGTGTTTCATGACGTTAATGCAGTTTTCATGCATCCGAGTTTAGTAAATGGAAAATCAAATTAGTAAAAGGCACTTCTTCAGGAAATTTTAAGTGGAAACCTCAGTGATTTCCATTTAGCATGTTTCAATCTGTAAATCTGTTTGCGTGATATTCTTCAGACAGCAGTCTTTCTTTGTACCAAATGGCAACTGTTCAGTCCACCCAGTCTATATATATTTAGTCTGTGAACCTTAAATAACAACACCTTTGACAAATGTATTCATCATTATGGAAAACTAGTCAAACAATTGTTTTGATGATCAAATAGGAAAAAAACATTACAGGCCACTATTTACCTTAAATAAAGAAAATATTTTAAATAAATAAAAAATGTGTAATTTAATTAAGAATAAAGTAATTTATAAATTAATGTATTTTCTATAGCGCAAACAACGTGGGAAAGTGGCAGGGCCAGTTTAGTCGTGTTGGCTGTGTTGTGGTCTAGTTGTCCAGCAGCACAGAGAGCCTTTCAAGCATTTCCCTCTTTGTTTACTGTGCTTTACCAACACCCTCAATGATGTCACATAGCCAAGCTCCTCATATCCAATCGGTGGCATGTCCTCTCCCCCCTCCATCCTTCTCTTGTGTCACACGCTGGGTTAGTTGAATGGTTCATGCACATAACCCCAGTGGTTGTACTTATTTTAACAACAACAACAACAACAACAACAACAACAACAAATGCAATGCAATAATCTTAGTTTTTTCTTAAAACTACTCCCTGCTATAATACAGGAAGTGAAGTTCCTGAAATGTAAGTGTTCATATCACTAATGAGTCCAAGTCCATCTTCGTTTCCCATTCAAATCCAAATACAAAACTTCAAGCAAGCTTTTCTAATATGTAAAAAAGATGGGCTTGCTTGGGGCTAAATCTACTGACGGAGGTTTCCAGGGTTATTGAAAAATATTCAAATGAGCAAAAGCTAGTTTTAAAAATATAAACAACTTTTTGTTTTGGTTTATTTGCATGTCTACCTCAACATGAAAAAAAATGGAAATCTGCTACTCAAGAAATAAAAACACTAGCATCTTAAGTTTTCAATACAGTTTAGCCTAAAGGATCAGTCACACTGAAAGAACTGAAAGGCTGCAGCTTTAGTGCTCAGTATCATTATAAGCATTTTCTAATATTTAGCATCAGAAAATGCTTATTATGTTTTGTTGTGAGAGGCACGTTCTGCCAAGGTTCCATGGTAGTGCTTAAGAAACAGAGCACTCCGCAGGATTACACAACTACAAGAGCAGCGACTCCACCTTGTCACAGTTAAAATAAAGCCCTCCCAAACGACTGCTCACTTCCCCTGTCAGGACAACCAGAAACAACAGCACAAACACACACATACTGTTGGAATGCAGGGCCGTGAGTGCGTCCATCTTTTCAGAGAAAGACAAAAGAATCACTGCCGGTGTTTATGCGGTGTGGCAGTGCCAATTCTGCTCGAGTGTCTCAACATGTTGAGTCTCTGACAAGTTACTACAGGTTTTATTTTTCCAACATTAACCACTTCCAAATAAAAAAATCATCTAAAAGATGCAGGTCAAAACTAACTTGTTCAAAGAGCCTAAAAAATAGCCACTGCAAAACATTTCTTGATTGAGAAAACAATATACAAAAAGGCATGCTCTCAAATGAAACAAAAACTAATATATGATAAATAAAACTTCCACCTACCAAACTGTGTCCTTTATGTATTACTTTATTGCTGAAAATATCATTCTGAATATAATTTAGAACAACATAAACAACAAAGTTAGAAATGAATAATATATAATTGAATATACATGGCTGGAACTACTACTACACATATGCACATAGGATTACAAGTCAACATCTGGACAATATTGCAAAGAGAGGTGCTCAGAGAGTGGTTGTGGCCGCTGGTGGGCGATTTTAGTTGCTACAGTCAGCCAATATTGTACATCAATAAAATAATAACAATTACTTTGACCAACCATTATTTCTGCTGCAGACTGGCAGAGGTGGCAAGATCTAAATCATAAAGGCTTGCTAACTGACATTAGAAGAAGTGAAGAGGAATTCAATATGTTCAAGGAGTACAATACTCTTTCCTCGACCAGTTACGACATAATTCAGTCATTTATGTATATTTTGGCACAAAGAGCTTTCAAGTTAAAAACAATGGCTGCTGAAAGACATTTTACTTGTTTACAGTTAAGGGAGTTCAAGCCTATCCCGACACATACAGACCAATGGTTAGGGTGACCCCTATGCAAGATCCTTTTGGATAAACAGAGACAAATATTTTTGAATTCACTTAGAAACGTCTGAGAAATTTAACATTCTTATTGGTCTAATCTACATGTCTCTTGACTGCATAATGGAACTTGGATATCTAACACAAGAAGAACACAAACACCACATAGAAAAGTTGTATTGTGTTTAAGTTAATTTTCTGCTTAGATTTGTTTACCAACAAACCCTGGCAAAAGACCAACTATTAACATGACGCCTTTAAAAATATTCATTCCATCTTCTTCATGCTCAATTATCAATCTCTCCACCATCCCACATTTATAATTTGTTTATTTTAATTTATTTAATTTGGTATTAGCAAAATTTCAACCACAAGAGTATATTCAACTCTGCTGACCAAAGTGCACTGTAAGACCTTCTGGTACAGTCTTCAATTAATTTAATTCCAACAAGATACTGTATATGATAACAGCAACCTAATATAAAGGAAGAATCTCAAACTCCAATGATTGGCTCAAACTCCAAAACTACATATGTTCTTATTATGCCAACAACACTGTATTTTTTGTCTGTAAATGACACTCTAAATAGTGTTGCTACATCATCATCAACGTGGCCTTAACTACATGATGTAATGCCTCACCTCATTTACCCTACAACTCAAAAGATTTCTCAGAATCTTTTGTAATTTTGCCAAAGGGACATCAAAAAAGATCATAGTCAGATTTCATAAATGCTACATTTGAATCAATCAATTAATGGTTCAAGACCAAACTACACCTCTGATCTAACTGTTACCCAACAGGGCTCTTGATGCCAACTGATCTCAAAATCAACAAGGCAGAGTCACTTGGATGCCTTAGATATCATACAGCATTTCTGGACCAGAAATGTGTTCCACAAGTTCCACATCTAGACCAGACATGTAGGGTGCATCACCAGTTGTTATCAGTATGTCTGCGTATGCGTTTGTGCCCATGTATGAGAGAAGCAAAAGGGACGCTAATGTCATGTTCTCATCTGCATTAGAAAAAGTCTTTATGAAAGTCCCTGAAAATGAGACTGGCTAAACATATGCCGTTTTTAAAACCGAGACAATTGTTTATGGTCAAATTGCAAAGGAAACCAGTAATGTCTATAATGTATATATTAATACAAGCAAAAGTGGAGTGATGAATCAGCGCCAACAGTTGGGCAGTAAAGATTGCTGTTGCCATCCACCTTTGACCATTATTACATTCCAGTGAGACTGGAGTGGCAGCGCCTTTTCGATTCCTGATGCAATATGCAATGTATGGGAAGCTAATAATAGGAGGGAAGTAGAAGACTGATCAATAGTAGAGAAACATTATCTGCCAAGGAAGGGAAAGAAGGGTTATGAAAGTGGGGTGAAAAACAGGAGAGTATGTAGGATGGTGCAGATTAGAAAACTGAAGAAAGATGCGGATGTTAAAATAAAAAGATGTAAAGTTCACAACTTCCACAATATGAAGAAATAAAGAGAAAGCTGCAGGCAGCCAGTTTTTTTTTGTTTTTTTTAAGTCCACCTGTGTTATGAATCATCAGATCACATCACATCAATAAAACATTATCTGAGGGACAACTAGAAGCCAGTAAAGCAATGATGAGCACAGGGAGTAGACTGTTGAATGAAGAGGCTAAATGCAGCCACCTGCATACACATCATATAAGTATAGCTAAACCTGGGCTAAACATAATCAGTCATCCTGACAACTCCATCAATAACTACTTTGTTATACAGGGAGGAGATAGGATACCTATTAGTATGAATTGCAAGCAAGCGTACGATTGTACACTGGCTCTGCTGGCTGTGTGGTAGATAAGTCTGATGGCCAAGTGTGGTATGTAAACATGTGTGCAACCTTGGCAAGGTACTCACAGCTGCTGCTCCAAGACTTGAGCAGAGATTTGATGCTGATCTCGAAGAAGACCGAATCCTGCAGGCTCAGCATAGTGGCTCCCAAAAGTTAGGCTTCACCACAAGGCACAAATTTTACAAGTCTCCTGCCACTTTCAAACATTCCACTCCTCTCGAAAATGTACAACTTCAACAAAAAAAAATCTTTACACTTTTGACACTTGCAGCTCCTCTTGGCTGTTTAGAGCTGGATACTATCCTCCACAGGTGCTAGTTAAATGCATCATCCTGAATGACTGCGGCTCAGGAAACGAGATCCAAAAAGGTGCTATCACTTTGTTTCCTCCACCTAGTTCACTGAAGAGAGAAACTGCATTGGCAGAGGAGGAGCAATAGCATTGCCTGGCTACTTAGAGAAGAATTTCACCTCAGCGCTTGCTGCCCCTTTGCCAATCCACAGAGTACCTCATCCCCATTTCAGCACAGAAAGTCCAGAAAGGCCGAAGACAAAACTGCGTGAGAACTTTTGTTCCTGATAGGGGAGTAAGAAGCCGCAGAACAGTACACGATAGAAGTCTGAACAATGCACAGCAATATTTCTCCTTCTCTTCTCTTCCTGTGTGTGTGTGTATGTGTGTACCAGTCCTAGCCCGCTAGCACTTTCAGCCACCCTCCGCCTCCACTCAAAACTCTCTCTCCCTATCCATTTGCTCATGAGCAGCCCCTCCTCTTCCCAGCTAGCTCCTGTTCTCTTACTGATGCCTGCTCCTTTTCTCACTGAGTGAGAGACGAGCTTGTTTCAACAGCAAACAGAGGGAGGCAGGAGCAGTGTGGGGGTGGGTGATGTCATCAAAATGCTGCGAGTGTTCCCTGGCCGTGGTTCAGCAATGCATACGCATGTCAGAGCTGCTACTGTGCTGCTTCTCCACTGGCCTATCAAAACGACACTTCCTGTAAGCTCTACAGCAATACTGATGCGTCATCCCTGACTGCAGTAGGAGGGAAAGGAAAGAATGGGAGGATGGAAGAAAGAAAGAAAAAAAGAAAGGATAAATTGAACATGGGATCTTGTCAACAACATTTAGACCTAGTCTCGAGTCATAGCTTCACCACTAAATATTCTTATGTAGTATATATACCGGTGTTGAGAACAAAGTAAAGTGTTCTCTAGCTGCAATGAGAGAAGACCAAGTACATTAAGAAATTTCAGAACAAACCATGGGACAAGGAAGAGCAGTGTTTTTCTCGTCTCAGATGATGGTATGTTAGCAATCGCAGCCGATCTATTTGCTAACCTAAGTGTTCACACCCAGTAGAGTCATAAGCATTACATCATGCCCTGTCCAAATGCTACCAGTCATTGTAACACACAGAATGATACACAACCGCACTACACAGTGCATCAGAGAGCAAATGGCTCACTGCTTTTGCGTGAATGTGACAGTCTCGTACATCTAACATCTTTTATTTAGTCTTATTTTGGTCTTTCTTCCTGCCCATGAGCAGACTTTAAAAAAGATATTAAAGTAATATTAGGCAAGTGCAGGATGAAGTTTGTAAACAAAATATTCGGAAGGGAACAGCACTGGAGAGGCTACAGAAAACAAATGCTCTTTGTCTTATTTTAGTTCAGTCTCCATTTCTCTCTCGCCCTCGGTCACATGTCCTCCACTACACAAGTTATGCAAAATGAGGCAGGGCTCTTTGTAAACAAACACAACACACAGCAGAAGCTTTGTCAAGCTCTAGCTGGTGTTACCCTGATGCAGGCTTCCACTGTGAAACTCTGCCTTGTAGTGATGTGCTGGGCGGGGATTTTTATGACCCATTATGTAAGCCTAACCTGACCCACCAAGCCTGCAACTGTATATGTTAATGAACTGAACCCGACTGACAAACCACAAATTTACCAATTCTTTATTTAGGTATTTAAGATTTATTTTTCTTATTATACAATGAAAAATATCAGGTGTCTCACAATGAGTGCTTTCCAGACTTCATAAATTTAGTTTGTTAATACATGCGGCATCAATTCACTATTTGACTAAATGCACCTGGTAGGTAGTTCTGAAAATATTTTTGTCATAAAATGAAAAGTTACATAGGATTCACTGGTGAAAATAAGCAGTGACATATGTGGCTAATTCTAATTAGAAAATCAAAATTAATGTCTCTTAAAGTATTACATTGCATTAAATCGTATCCTATCGAATTGACCCCTGGTCAATTCCCTTTAATTTTTAAATGGCATTTGTACACTGCAGCTCCAAAGCGGATTACATATTTTCGCATAAATAAAATGCCTGTGGATATGTAAACACATTTTAAAACTTGATATCACTGGATGTAGGGTTTGATTAAGTTGAACACAAAGAACACAGATAATCATCCTTATCAGCAAACCTAGGCACAAATTGTTTTCTGTAAACCAGCTTTATTGTTTAAGTAATGCTGAGGAGTAACTGACAACATCATGTCTCTGGAAACAAAGCTGAGAGCTTCTACTAGAGATGATGCAAACTGAGAACATTATGATTGACTTCCTGGAAAGAAGATACCACTGATGAAATAATCCTGACTAAATGTACATTCATGGCCAAATTATTGTAGCTCCATTCACAAAGTGGGAGCAGTGACTGACAGTTAGTTATCCTGACTGCAGACAGAATAAGAGAGCTGTTCTTCCCAGGAGCTCATAGGGTGAAGGATGCATTTCCTGTCCTAGCCTTTTTGAAGGGCAGTGGTAGGAAAAATAATCGATAGGAGCTGTAATTCAATCCCTGACCTCCCCAGTGGTGGCTGGGCTGCAGAGGACACACCATTTAGATACATCTCAACAGTCTGGGTATGCAGCACAACTGTGCAACCTGCACTGATCCTCAATTCCAAGCACTCCCTTGTGTCAAGGAGCCAGCAATCTCATATCTCCAAATAATTATCCAGACAGAAACTATGTACATTTATAGACTAAGGTTTTGAAACCTTTAATATGATTAGGCAACCCGAACATCCATGGTATAATGCTCTGTAGATGTGATACTGAACAATCACGGACAATTTAATAAACACACCCTTGCATATGTCACAACCAGTACTATAGACACAAATTCAAGCACATTTCAGAATGGAATTTGCTTGAATTTGCAAAATAATGTCAGGAAAACTTTAGTAAACAGTACTTAGGTTTTACTATAAGATAGATAGGTTATAATAACTCAGTTCGACCAATTACTGGCCTGTAGGAAATCTGTAGCTCCAATGAGTGACAAAAGACCTACATAAAGCATAAGATAGCAGATTTTTACACAACCCTAAATGCTTTTTCTACAAGTTTAATTGTTAATCCAAGAGGGAGAGAGAGCACAGCAAGATCCACTTGAGAGCTGGATTGGCTTGAGATGGTGTAGCAAAATAAATTGGATACTAAGTGTTTGTGCATTGGTATTTTGACATGCAGATACCACCAAAGGCAGCCAATAAAATTATATTTATAGTATTATTTTATTGTTTAACCAAACAATTACTTTTCTTTTGGAGTTTGTAATCTAAAATTTTAAACATTTTCGTTTTTAACAGTGTAAATGTTTTCACCCCAAATCCTGATAATTATTTATCTTTTAGTTTATTGGCAAAAAAATTAATACACCACCCAAGTATGTTTTTATGAGTGTATGGTTGCTTTACAATAAAGATTGTTTGGTTTTCTTAGAATAATAAGCCTTTTTTTTTACTAGGTACTTTCAGCAAGAGCCTAGCTTTATAGAGGCCACCATCTTGTACCGCCACATTTCTACAGAAGCCTCAAACTGAAAAACCAGATTGTGCATTCCACACTATGAAGCAAAAGGTTACTATGCAAATGAAGAACATCCTTTCTGGTATTCAAAGGTCAACGTAGTTCCCTCATGCTCTTGAGAAAGGGAGGGGTGAGCAGAGACCTCCTTTAGTTACAGTCTGCAGTCTTACCATTAGAGGTCACTAATTCTTACACACTAAACCTTTACAAAACTTGATGAATAAGTTTGTTCAGCCCATCTACACACAGAAATCACTTGCACATTACCATGACTACAACCTTCAAGTGCAAATTCATATTCAATCAAATGCCGCAAACACACCCAAATCACAAACAGGAAACCTGCTGCACCCATTTACTAAATAATGTCCCAATCAAACCCTTTCAAGAAAGCTCAAGCTGTTCATCCAGACACTGGGTGATGTCACTCTGTAAAAAGAAAGAAAATGACAGAGAGAAAAGAGTAGCACCACCTTATATAAGACAACTTAGGTTGCACCAGTTCAGCAACAAGGGAGTGGTTCTCTCATTCTAACACCAGGCAAATTATAGAGGAATGAATACATCATTCCACTATACCCATCTCTCAACTACTGTAAAAAAACAACAACACATCACCTCCTTAGTAAAACAACTCACCATTGTGACCCCTGCCACCAGCATGATGTAAAAAGGAGACCTTTCTAAAATGACGGATGTTCCCTAGTTGGAAAGAAAGAAAGGAAAGGTGTGAAAACACTAACCCCGTCAGCTTGACGTCTTTCAGCATGAACAGTGACAAGTCAAATAAACCAGATTTACTAAGAAAAAGAAACTTTATTATGACCTCACAGTTCACTACAACTCAGAACTAAAGTCATATCTGCCAATGTTGTGTGGGTAAGTTGCTGAAAAGTCATTTGTGGGGAGGCTACCAGTCTGGGAGTGTACTGCAGAAGAGAGCTCTGTCAAGCTTTAGCCATGAGCAAACAGGAAGAGCAAGCATGCTCCAACATGTAACACAGCAAAAAGCCATACTAAGAGACAGACGACAAGTCATCACCCAAGTGCTGGTACAGACTTAATGGCCGGCACACACACCTTATTCATACATGCATGACACACACATATTCAACCTTTAGCTAGCATTGACATAATAGTAGACCTAACAGTGTCAGCCCAACACATGCTTTAGCACTTAAACGTCTGCTGGATTTTTTTTTTTTTTTTGCTTAATAGTTTAAAAAAACCTTCTACAGATACCAATTGTGGTCTAAATATTCTATTTTAATTTATATGTTCTGATTATACAAAGCTGTATGTCATACTTTCAGACACAGAACCTGCATCCTAGCTTTAGATGGTTTTGCATGCTGTTTTAGATATTTAGATATTATTATCCAAAAGTAATAAATACACTCTTGAGATGCACAACATAGTCTTGACAGCGGTCTTCCTGTGTTACCAAGTATGTGTAAATTTGTCTCGAAGTGCAAAAAAGCCCTAAAAATAGTCCTAATACCTTTTTTCAACATATTAATCATGTTAAGTGCGACAAAGAATTACCAGTTCCCCAGAAGGGTGGGTAAAGCTGGGTTTAAAAAAAATTAATCTTAAAATTGATCTTTTAATAAAAGCAGTTTTCGGTTTTTGGTGCACAATGTGAACATGATAGTCTTAAGTGACTGCAAGTCTGCATGTTTGTTACTGCTTACTTTACCATCTATGTAGAGCCAGAAATACTTGATACCAATTTGAATCAAATCAGGACCTTGTGAACCGGAATCAATTCAGGAAATCAGCAGCGATACCCAGTCCTGGTTAAAGCTGACATTTTTGGACCATTTGAAGTATACAAACTTGGGAACACTCGAGCAAGCACAAAGCTTTGACATATTACTATTCAAGTTGTTAATGGGTTAGCATAACAAACGGTTGCTGAAGTAAGTATTCAATAAACAAACAGCAACTAAATTTACTGTCATTTTAACCATGACTTGTCTCAAAAACTACTGTACTGAGGTATAAATTGGACTGCTGAGAGTTGATACTAACTTCGCCTCATGACTAGACTCAAAACAGAAGTTGGATTAAGCCATTTGAGCAGAGCTTGTTTGCTGAAAACAGCTGCCTGATGCTGCGGGCAACTGGGATAATTGGAGCAGCGGGAAATGTATTTAAGAAAATAAAACTCTCCAATTCTACACAGAAGACAATTCATTTATTTAAAACAAAATCAGGCCATAATCCAGCCCAAACTCTGATTCTTTCAGACAGTATAGTAAGTTGGTACCTTCATACCTTAGACAGAGCCCCTTAAAAACTACAATCAGCATCACATTAATCACTGCAAACCACTGCACCTCACTTTATTCAGTTTTCATCAGTGGAGTGGCAACACCTGCTGATTCCAGTTCCTTCTCCTGGCAAAAGCGTCACACTCTGGGCTGTTCGGGAACTAATTCTGATCTTAAAAACATTCAGCGCAAACCCCTATTATTTACTTCTTCGGCTCAAGCATTACCTTTTATAAACTTTCCATTGCATTGTATTTCACCATTTTGTGCCACAGGCAAAGGGCAGCACAGACCCGACTACATGACAAACTGACAGCTGAGCTTTGGGGAAAAAAAGAAAATACTGTATAACTAACCTCCCACACCTAAATGTACAGTATAAAGAGAAAACGTTGGGTACATTTTATTCAAGCTTAACATATGCAGATAAACAGTGTGTTTTTGTTAATTAGCAAAAACGCCCAACCAAAAAATCTGTACAAATTACGGCTGCATCCATATGCATGTGAGTCACCTGTACCTTTAAAACCTGCTCGGTTAGTGCGGGCTGGCTTGGAAGAGTCATTCAGTGGTTCTACCTCCATTGCCGGATCAACCGGATCTTCCTCAACGGTCTGCCCCATGGCTAGCAGGCCCAATCGTTTCATGCGAAGAAGCCGTGGACCCGTATCCCGGGGCAAGGCTCCCCAATGGTCAGTGGACCCCTCCCCTGAGATGACAGTCGGAACCAGGCTCCTGAAAAACTCCATGCTCGAGTAGACTTTTTCCTTTTTTCATTCAGGTTTGTAGTCCAGCAACCTGCACCGTACGATTCGCCCACAAATAATACCTGCCTGCCACATCTTTCCCATTTACTGACAAGCATGCAGACACGGCGCAGTCCCTTGGCCCAGCTGTGACCTACGTGCAGCAGTTAAACATTAAACGGTGTTTGTGAGAGCCATTAGCGCTTCCCTTACAGACCAGAAGAGACACCACTGTCAGACCTTTCAAAATCGTCAGTCTCTACCAACTAGTAGACGAGGTACTGGTGACTATAGCTAGCCAACGTGACGGATACTGCAACATTACCTGTCTGCTCACATTGGAAATAGACATGGCACTTTTCATAGGTCATGATGTAATTGTGAGTAGGCAGGGCTACGCATGAGTGCCAGGCACTATCTGGGGTGGGACTAGAACATGTTCCACAGGAGATAACACAAGCCTGGGCAACCAGCCAATCACAACAGAGAAGACACCAGCCACACCCTGCCAGTCTGTGTTGCTCACCAGTTTAGGAGACTAAAAGCAGAAGAAGACTGACTGACAGACACTACAAGAAGTCGCAAAAGCTCCAAGCTGGTCACACGGACGTGCCTGCATTTACTGATAGCCCTTATCGTAGTCTGAATGGTGTTTCTTGTACGCATTAATACACAAACACAAATGCTTGGTTTCTTGCCAACTTACTCCTCCAACAAGAGCACTCCCATCCTTACTTTTACTTCTATCCGATAATGTTGAAGAGAAGCAGACCGACTAAAGTGATGGGGTCTGCGAAAGAGTGAATGACAGACAGCGGTGCTCTGCTTGGCTGCACAGTTGGTACCTGCAGCAAACTCAAACCCTTCCAAGAACCACTAGCTGGGGGACAGTAAGCCCTCACTGTCCATTTTTTTAAAACTCATCTTAAAACCCATTTTTATTCTTTGGCTTTCAACTCCACATGAGACTCTGCTCTTGTTTTTAGTGTTCTATTGTTTTTTTCTCTTAATATTTTTATTGTTTTAACATTATTATTGTTTTATTGTTTTTATTGTTTTAATATTTTTATTGTTTTACTTTTTGTTTGATTTCTTTTCATGTCTCAGTTATGGCTGCTTAAAGCGCTATATAAATAGAGTTGAGTTGAGTAAGAGGACTATGCTGTGCTGACTATCGTCATATAGAAATTATCTATTTGTTGTTCTTTGGGACTGAGTATAAATATTAATGATCCATTTCAGCACAAACACAGCTAGTCACATACAATACAAAAATGAAAGATCACTGTGGCACCAGTGTGCAGCAAAGTGTTAAAGTTAGCATTAAACCTTTGAAATAGGTATTTTATGCTGATTTATCATTAACTATACACCACAATATGTTAACTGGGTAATGTGATACACAACGCAAATTTATATCTTTAAATGAAGACTCCATTTAGATATACAATAAACAGTAAGATTCAGATAAATTAAATAGAACAAAAACTGAAAAAATGAACTACATTAAAAATTGAGGAATTTTCTGCTGAAGCACAGCTGTGTAACCCAGTTGGAGGACGAGTAACAGTGTGTTCACATGCACTGATATTTCAGCCTGGTTTTTATGTTTTGAGAAGCATTTAACTCATTGTTCACCAAAGTTAACTTTCTCCCCACTACATGTGTGTGTTTGTGTCTGCACTCACACACAAGACACTGAAATGGGCAGGAAGAAAAGAAAAGAGAAATGATGGAGAAAGACGTTAAAAACAAACATAGATTAAAAATAAAACAAGCAATATATTGTGCAGCCCTAGTAAAAACAACAAAGCTGATGGTGCCTGATTAGATCAGAGGTAAATGTAGAGTAAATGTACTTGCAATAAAAGCACTTGATTGTTTCTGGTTTATTTTTGCCATTTTGCACCACAGGGTTTTAAAACAAGTATAATATAGATATACACCTTGCAGAGCAAAGCAGAGTTTAATCATAAAGACAGACCTATAAAAAGTTAAAAAACTGAGCAGAACAATAATTGAATAAATCATACTAACTCACAGTAAGAAGTAGGGAATAATTATATTCAAAGCACAATTTAATACAGCTCCAGATAGCTATAATTTGTTACTTTCTGAGGCTCAAGTAAACTTTTCTGGTCCGAGAAAAAATTTAAGAAACTACTGCAAAAATGCACTGTGAGTAAGACCAGTAAGTGTGGTCAGAAATGTATTAAGGAAGCGCTTACACCCTCTACTGCAGTGTGTGAAAATGTCATTGAGATGATGTAATTGTTTCACTATATAAACCATGTCAGGGGAAGTAAAACTTGTTCAGTTTCTGTGTAATTTCTGAAAGTGATACACTCAGTCTTCACAGTTACATATTCATTTCTCATTCTTCTTTTGTATTATACTTATGCAGCAAGCAGGCTAGGTGGAAGAATTAAATTATTACAGCAGGGTCAATGCTTTCACTGAACTCTGCCCTCTAGAGGACAGTTAGCAGACAACATGCCAAGCCACACAAAACAAATAGCTGAAATCTACTGACAAGCCCCAAATTGCTGAGTGAAAAGGAAAATGCTCAGCAAGAATTAATGGCGAACCACCAGAAAGTGTTTTGCAGCCTGAGTCTGCATGGATCACAAACGCGTGCAGAAACCTGAACTATGAAATCGCTCCATTTGTCAAAATCTGTGACTTTTTTAATAAAAATTAATTCAATAAACATTTTCCTTCATCAGAATGCATTCATTTACTGTACTGTTAAATCACCATTTTACTTTAAAAGAGCAACAAGCACATGGCTCTTAGAAAAGCAATAGTCCATTAAACTTTGAAAGCAATAGACCTGTAATTTTTCCACTTTTCCACTGGAGGACAAATCATGTCACAAAAGGATCATCATAATTAATGATTGTCCAGCATGTAAAGAAATAATAATGTAAAAAAGATAGAAGAGATAGCAATATGCTTTTTAAGTAGTAAGGTGGGATATTTGTTAAAAGGCAAGGATACAGTGGCTGAGGCAGCACAACCCAGTAGAATCTCTAAATAACCCAGAGAGATGGATAACTGATGAGGCAAATAAAGCCTTTACTCAGTCTATGCACCACAATGGTCAGTGCAGGCAGCTGTGGTTTGCTGGGGCCAGGTCTGTGCTGCTGTTAAGTTAGAACAATACCCCTGCACAGGAGGCCCAGATCCCTATCAACCCAGGAATGTGGAAGAGGAAGCTCTGGGAACAATGTGCAGCGTTCCTATGCCATTCTGGGTCCCACCCGCATCTGCCTTGTTCTGCTGAGAAAACAGGAAAACTAGTGGGCTGGGGCCCAGAAGACAGAGTCTGTTCTGCAACCAGCTGGGGCTGGAAAGTAAGCGGTTACCACTTGCAGTCAGTCTCACAGCTTTGAGTTAGCATACATCTGAAGTGCTGCTCAACCACTGGATGTCAGCAAACATTCCCAGGTCCACAGTGATCAAAACAATGTTGCACTGCCCCCTAATGGTGTAACCAGCCAATAAAATATCAAGACTGCAATCCTGTAAGCCAGTGAAACAGTTAACACCAGCTACATATATACAGTATTCTAATATTGAAACCCAAATTCTACAATACTGAGCAGCTTAACAAACACACTGAATGAGACATGCATACATAAGTCCAGATCTTAACATAAAAACAAAACCACTTACTCATTTGCAATGCAACATGTCACAATTAATGGGAAGGTTTACATACAAGCAATGTGCAAGAAAAAAAAACACTGTCTGACAAATACAGTAAATGTTTAATTTCCCCAATGTGTGGTCACACATTTTGCTTTCAGTTAGCACCCGTAATATATAGCATCTTCTTTTCGCAGCCTAATGTTGCAATGTTCAAAACACTAATTGCTTGTCTCACACCAGTTGCTACTGCATCTGTATTCAGTCGGTTTAACTGAACAGCCAGCCCACAGTTTTGTGATTGGTCAAACATCCAGATTGAAAAGATAATGAAAACAGAAAACAGGTGTCTCAAATAGATCAGTAGCAAAAAAAATAACTCATGTTGGTTCAGACTTCATCCTTTATAAGAACATAACAAAGGATGGTTCATTCATCTGCAAACAACAACATAACACGCTACCACAGATGTTAAGACACAAAAAGAGATCAGGCCAGTTCTGCCAAGTCCTGACAGACAGTTGTGAGGCAGCCACAGAGAAGTTGGTTGTCACTGTTGAAGAATGTGACCCGGCCAGACCCTGCATCAATTACCATTCCGAGATCACACTCACCACCCAGAGGCAGAAATAATATACTCCGTAGCAATTGGTAAAAAACCTGTATAATACAGCTTCTCAACTTTTACATAGACCTCGACAAGCAACAATGACATGAGCAAAGACCTAGTGATACTACTGTGAGTGTTTAACATTGTGTTGATTTAAAGGTTATTTTTTCTCTTTCACTGTGAATGATGTGAACAACAAAATGTTTGTGCAACAGCTAGGTTCATGAGTTCATCCTATTTTCATGTAATAAAGGGATTCTTTGTGCCTTTGTTTGCTTAAATAAAAAATGAAAGTAATGAATTACTGTATTAACCCATTCAATGTTTTACTCTGCAAAACCAGCAGCTTCTGCCTCACCGAGATGAAAAACCTATACCAAATTGTGTCTGCTAAATATACAATTTAAGTCATACCTGAAGGTTTTCAGAAAATTAGACAATGTTTAACATCCCACTCTTATGCATTAACATGCATAAGAGTGGGAAATCTATACCCTATAACTGCAGCATAAGCAGCAACTGAAAACATAGCTTTTCTTCTTTCAGAGTGCAGCAAAAGAAAGAGATTAATCCAACAACATGTTCATTCCCACACTACTTAGCTTGCTGTTTCTGTAAAACATTGGTGCACAGTGGAGCACAACACACTTAGCCCATGTGTGGCTTACCTTAAGGCCATAGAGCAGGGGTCGGAAATGTTAAGAGAAAGGAAGGTCCACAATTTCACTGAACAGGAATCTGAAACAGAGAACACGGATGTCAGGCCTCAACAACTGACAAGAAGACAGACACAAATAGGGTACAAAAAACAATACTGTTTAGTAAGAAATATCGTTCTTTTCACCAAACTATACCTGTGTACATATATATGTATATATATACATATATATACATGTATGTGTATATATATATATGTATATATACATGTATGTGTATATATATATATATATATATATATACATATATACATTATGTGTATATGTATATATATATACACATATATATATATATATATATATATATATATATATATATATATATATATATATATATATATATATATATATATATATATATATATATATATATATATATACTAGACAACAGCCACAGCTATACAGCTCTGAAGGCCTAGTGCTATTTGACAGTTTGGTCTTGGTCACAGCAAAGCGATGGGTCCATTTACTGTTAGCTTTAGCCCGACTTGCTCTGTACTGGGACTGGATTAAAACTTCCCCCTGAGCTGAGTAATAATCTGAAGATTACCCACAACATCCGAGAGGCAGTTACATAAGCAACTAGAGCCTTCCAAAACTGTACTCTCCAGCAAGTTTATTATCATAATAGGCTCCTTTAACTATCCAGTAAACACATGTGTTGGTGATGAACATCTTATTGGACATCAACATTAGCTTGACATGAATGAAAAGATTAAGTACAGAAGACAAGAGACTTGTTATCATTATCAAACTGAGGTAAGAAAGGAAGGAAGAAGCCACTGAGTCACAGAGCAGCCAGACAGAGAAGCTGTAGTGTGAGAACCTCCACTCTAACACTGTGATGGTGAGAACAGGACAGCACACATATCAAGTCTAAACAAAACCTTGCAAACCAGCAAAAACCTTGACAGCCCAAAACCCATGTCACAGTTTAACACTTTTACACCTACCCTATCCCACCCACCAAAAACAGCAAAACAGTAGAAAATTCTCAGATGCAGTCACTCACTTGTCACACTGACAGACCTGTGAATAAAATATCTGACTTCCTGCTCCAGCTCAGCAACTCCAAAAAACAAAAACTGTGACCACAGAAAAAAGGGTAAGCCAAGCCCTGTGCACATCCTGAAAGCTGTAGCAGACACAACCACAGACAAAGCTCCATATTTAAACACATGCATTTCTGTGGTAGCGCTAAAACATCTCATATCAACATATTTAGATTTTTGTGTTAGCATAATAAGTCATAACCGTGTACAGTGCACTGGTTTGAGTGGAACATGTGAGAAGAGCTGAAGGTCCATGAAGCTGACCTGATCAATGGTTAACTTTCCTAATCCTAATATATTAAGTTACCCTACAGTCCAGCACACAGCATGGATGCTGATAGGAGGAGGTTAATAGTCCATCCAGGTAATTAAGAATAACCCGTACAAAGACAATATTTACCAGTCTCACTTTGCTGTCTTTTCCTCCATCTTTCTGTCACATATCAACTTCAAATATGCAACTACTTTTCGGTACAGTTGTCCTTTCAGCTCCTTTTTAAAAAAACTAATTTTGCAAAACAACTGTACAACCATCATCAAAATTTAGAAAACAAACTCAAGAATATGTTATGTATTTATTCACAGTACTTGTCTTGAAGAATTTGGGCTAGTTAGTTTTATTCGGAAATAGGCAGCATACTACAGTAAATTGGACAAAGGGGGAGAGCGTATGTGGCTCCATCCAACACTAAATGACAGGCCTGGACTGTTTTAATCACTACCTTTTGAGTGGAAACATTTAGTTGGCTTCTTCCAACTAAAAAAGGAAGTAGATTTAAACAAACACCTTTTGGCATGTTTCAAAAGATACGCCTTTTATCCTTATCTTTCACCGGATGACACGTATAGCCAGAAAATATGAGGCTTTGATGTACCATCACTGGATCCAAATATGTCAGAAACACTTAGCAACTCAGCCAAGGCCCTCATGAGGGCAAAGGCAGGGTGGTTTCTTTGGCAAAGGCAGACCCAAACATCAATTATGCTCCAAACCCTGTCTCCAAAAGCCAAGGATAATCTTCCTCAGCAGGGCTCAATTATAGGTTATTTCTAGCTAGACTTGGTCCTTATTGTGTACGACATTACACCAAGTCTTTCAGTACAATCAATAAAATAGGACCCATGTAAGTGAAAGTAAGTTAAGTTGTGATTTATGCTGTGCTGGACTGGAAAAAGGGGATATTTTTGTCAGCGAAATTAAAGAAGATGGCGAAAAAACTACAATTTTCCAAAACAATTTACAACAAACATTGGTAAAAATATTAACACAGAGACACAAAAAATCTGATAACAATTTGATAACAATCAAACAAACTCATTATTATTTGTATCTGTACTGTTTGACTGGAAGCCTTTATTGTATGCATTTGACACCAAATAGAGCATCACAATGCCAACCAAAGTACAATTTGGGTTGGGTACAATGCTCTGTACTACAAATATGGTTCCTAGCATTCATAGAAGCTGCTCACTCAGGGATAATATTTAATTTGCACAGCAGGGCCTAGTGTCTTGTTTGTTTAAGTGTCCAGTTAATAATTTAGCCATGTGCAAATACGGACGCAAGCACTTCCATATTCAGCTGATCAGCCTAGGTATTGTAAAGGAAATATTCCGTAATCTTGACAAATAGTTGTGGAGAAGACTATTAGGACATGGAGGCTGCCCATGAGGAACCAGGTGAACTGTGTAAAAGGTCAAGGGCCATAAAAGCAGGTGCTGAAGATCAACAAGCCAAGCCAACACATAATGTTTGCTTTCACAAGATGACAATATGATGCACATTAGAACCAAAGAATAGGCTAAGAATAGGAAAATAAACTTTAAATAACAAAATAAGGTGATGTTGAGGAGAAAGCGGGATCTATGCAAGCAGCCATCACCCAAAAACTTTAAAGTGACTGATCACTGATGCAGCACCACAAAATCGCCCAGAATATAATTTTTGATTTAAAGGATTATTATATGAATTAAAAATTGAGAAACTGATTTGTTATTTCTGCATTACATAATGACTGAAATGCTGAGTTGACAATTAATCCTTGCAGGAAGGCAGCTTAGTGAGGGGCCACTGAGGGGGCATTTTACAGAACTTTTTTTATCCCAATACCTTTCAATGACATGAATGTCTTACTGGATTAAACCAAACACACTAATTCACTGGTATAATGCCCTAGATAATCACATATAGATAGATACGTGCAATCTACGAGGATTCCTCTAATTTCAATATCTACGAGAGACTACACATCTGTACCGCCATTAGAGGCTTATCCCAGCAGGGACGAGAGATGAGTCAGTGGCAAAGACCCATGGTACAATATGCCAAACTTCAAACAATAATTTGAAGTTTAAATAAATTGCCCATTCAGAACAGCATTTTTGCTTGGAATGCCCATCCCTAAACAGACATTCTGTCTGTTCACAAGACCAAAAATAGGTGCTAGACAAGTCTGACTGCACAGATGTGTCAGCATGTGTGCTGGGCTGTGTGTGTGTCTTTTTCACTGTAATGATGCGAGGAGTCAGTAGGAGCTGGGCTATTCAAAGCACTACTCATGCAGCTGTAACTCAGATTTCAACCAATAGAACCAGTGTTGATATTGTGGTGGTGAATACAATTAAATCAACACGTGAGCTGAGGAGACAGTCTCTGCTGCAATAATCAGGGAGGCAGGGAGTCAAACTGCACATAGCCTGATGCCAACTACCGTTTGGGGGCACAAAACCACTGTCAACAATATTTCTATTTTGATAGAGCACTTACACAATCAGTACGACATCGGGTCATTAAATAAAATTATTTTATTGTATCAATATTTCTGTGCACTCCAACAATTCACAAGTAGTTACTGTAATAATCAGTTATTCATGCATATGTTCACAAAGTTCTCATTAGTATAGTCCACCCATGAGGACCCAAGTGAACTGACTTTTCTTCTTACTGTGCTTTCATCTACAGTTTGGCCATCTCCACCTCCAGCCTTACAGCAGACTGACCAGATTCCTCTGTCTGTTCAAGTGCCTCTTTCTACCACAAATGAACAAACGTTTCCCTGTGAGTCTGTTGCACTGAGGAATGGGGAGAATGGGGTGCTTTTGAAGGGATGTTAGTAGCAAAACTGACAGTTCACTCACTGTCACACATGTTTTTTAATCTTTTAGATGTCAGCAAATAAGACAGTTCCACATCAATTATCTTAACCGTTACCAAAAAGAGACCTAACTAGGTTGAAAATGGCTAACACACATTGTAGCTTTTACTCAGCAACTAACCTGGTGTTGATAGTGCACTGGGCAACCTGCTAATGTTGAGCAGCATGCTAGCTAGCAGCAGCAACTTGGATGTAGTTTATCAGGCAATTGTCAACTATGGGTTCGCATTAAACACGCTAGTATGGTAGCAATGTCAACAGCCAAGCTAGCTACCTGATTGAGGTAAACACAGCACAGGAAACAATGAACTGTTCTTCGTACTTAAGTTTAACAAGGCAGCTACAATCGATGAACTCACAGCAGTCCAGGAGCCAAACTCCTTGTTTAGCATGCTACGGCAGCCAATTTTTGGGTACCACAGTTGGAAAGCTAACGTTAACCTCAGCGACAAAGTTAATCATGGAACTTGACGTAAGCCGCCGTTAATTACATTAGTTAGCGACCGCCGCGTCCTCGTTTACTTCATTACTCGTTAAGACGATGTTACTCACAACTTTTGTTTCCTCTCCCTTTACTTGAGCAGTGCTGCTAGCTTGCAGAGGTTTTTTTTCGTTGCCGAACAAGCTTCACCGTCCTGGCCCTCCTCCATTGGAAGGATTTACGTAGTGGTGTGATTTTTTTTTTCTGTCTCTTTCAGCTTTGGGAGAGAGCTCCACTGTCAGAGCAGACGGCAGCCTGTTAGTCCCGCCTTCTTCTCTGTGATTGGCTTGTGTGGTGTAACGCCCACACTAAATACGGATTTCTGTTTCGCCAGATACGTGGCAATCTCGAGAAAACGACCTGTTGATTGGATGACGTCCGGGGTGACATTCACAAAGGTTCGCTTTTATAAGCGACGTACATATGACACTGGCAAATCGTAACGTCGTACTACAGTTCCATATATCTGTAATTCAGTTTTTACTAGTAAGATTCAAACTATTTTGTCATTCATGTGTATATGTCTTTTTACGGAATAGTAAACATCAAATTCCGGTTTCGGATATCTACAACGTCATTATGACTAGTCATAGTCCAAGATCGAGATATCTTTAATTATCCTCAATTGAAGATTTCTACATTGTCCTCTTTAGATAATAAAGTTTTAGATAGTCAGAATGAAGTTGCAGATATCCTGAACTTTGATTGTGACTGATTGGTTTTAGGCAGGATCAACTGTTCAGTAGCAAAGTACACTGAGCATATCTTAATCAGGATGTTTTTATTTTATTTTAAACATCAATAGACAATAAATAGAATTCAAAAGGTTCACATTAACAGATTGCCTGAGCTGATATGCAAAGCAACATTATCAACCATCAGATCCACATTGCTGTATTGAGTTTAGTCATGCTGAATTGCTTAAAGTAATTTAAAGTAATTATTTATTTAAAGACAAATACTTTTTTAGTTTTTTAAAAAACGTTTTAAACTCATTATAGAAGGCTGAGCTTCTGTGCTGTGCTTTGACAATACGGTTTTGAATGGGGAAAAAAAGTGGAAACAGAACATAGTGAAGTAGCTTTTATTCTGTGTATGCATCACTGAAAGGAGCACAGCTTCCCCTAGTGGCCGGTTGTGCATGGTTTGACATGAATATGAGAAAGGTCAGAGCATATGAAAACAGATTTATGACAAACTGGATGCATTATAGGAAAACAAAGCACAATAAAGCTAACAATCAGTGACCAACGGTTCCCAAGAGTCTGAAAAATAAAGTAGAAAATATCAACAGAATATTTGGTTTATTTCAGTGTCGGTGCACAAAACTAAACAGAACATGAATACCAGCATTCTAGACTATATACATATACATTTGTGAATGCGTCACAGCAGTCTTATGTTTCCACAACATCACATGTGTCATTTACCTCTAGCTTTTGGTTTCCTCTGTAGGTGCAGCTGGGACCCCTTTCTTGCACTCTTCACACACATGGTGGCACTTTCTGTTGGAATAACATTCTGGTCAGTGACACACATAAGTAGTAAGAATATTTAGCACTCCCCTATATCTGAAGCAAACACCAAGTAGAGCAGAAGTTATTCTGAACTGCTTTGTATCTGCACAATGTATTATTAATTGTGATTATTCTGACACAGCATCACAAACTTCTGTCTTGACATTATGATATTAAGATCTACAAATTCAGTGTTTTCCCACCTGTGTCCATGGCCAAATTTAGGACCTCCCTTAGACCAAGGTCCAAATCCAGGTCCTTCAATCCCAAGCGTCTGAAACTTGCTTCGACAAGTACTCATGTAAGAGGCTTTACCCACTGCATAACCAAGGATCCCAGCAACTGAAACAAATGACAAATAATTGTTAAAGGCCATGTTAAAAGACTGTTAGTGAAACAGTGAAGTCTACTGTGTCATACTCACCTGCTAGTTTTGGAAAGGGACCAAGTCGCTTGGATTGCTTCCAAACACCTGCATGGAAATAAAATAGAAACCAAATGGTATCAAGTGTTGTCAACAAGTGGTGTTTCTGTAAGGCGTCATTAAATAATGAAGGAAAGGAGCATAAAAATGTGTGCTTTACCGTTGTAGATCAGACCGCCAGTGACAGCCATGCTGCCCAGGGAGAGAGGGAGAGCTAGATACAGAAATTACACAAAGTAAAAAAAAAGGCAGCTGATGCTGATCGATGACATGCAATGACAAAACATCTGGAGTTGTACTGTACAATATTGAGAATTATGTGTGATTCATTACACCAGCCATAAAGGTTTAGAGTTCATGACAAGGTTTATTTATTTATTTATTTTTAATTAAAATAGCGCAAAATCCCTTATAGCTAGCTTACAGTAGCAATTTTGTGCCATAAGGCTTGTAACTTTAAGAAGTGCTTGGTTTGGTTTGAGAAAGGAACATGGTTTGGGTTAAAATCATGCCATCTCTGTCCTAATTTCCAGGGCAAACTAATCAATAAACCTTTTTGATACATTTCCTGCCAACTGGACTGAAAAATTGAAGCTTTGGGAAATAATAGCACCAACATCTGGTCATATAGGGTTATATTTCCTGGGTAGGATTTGTACATCATTTCCAATTATTTAGCCAAGTTGAATATTTTTTAAGCTTATTTATTGTCACAACCATATGAACCACTTTGGTTGAATTGTATTAATTTAAGTTTTATGGCAAAACTCAACAATTCATCATAGGTCATGGGAAAAAATGGGACTGATTTCTCACTATTGACAGTTGTAGTGGGTGATGAAAGAATACATGGAACAGCTGCGTAGCTGACAGTGAGTGAAAAGGACAGAGATCAACATTCAGTTAACATTTTTCACTTTGTGGAGTCTCTTTACCTTTTGGTATCTGGTCTGTCAGTGACATCAGAGCTGTGTGGGTGTGCATGACAGGCTAATCCTTAAATCTCTTGTTTTATGTTGAAGCAGTCGTTTAGAAGAGTATCTGGTTTTTCAGTGGCCCTCCCTCCGTAGCTCCACACCCTCAAGATTCCAAACCAATTAATTTAATACAAGGGATTTTGTGAAAATAAACATAGTATAGGTATGAATAGTAGCTTAAGTGATATGCCATGGAGTGACTTCCCCATTGAAGAATGTAAACACAAGGTCACAAGTGAATGGATTGTTGATAAATGAGCCCTGCCCCCCTCAATGTTCTCTTGCAACATGTGGAAGAATATCCAGCCATGTTGCGTGGTCTCCTTTGTTGTGTTGTGACCTTTGGTCATTTGACAGATTTGTGGGCTTTCCAAGTTGCTATTTAGTCAGATGTAGAATATTAAAAGGTATGTTTGTGTGTAGATATCGAAAGTCAAAATACCTCTGTACCAGAAGCTTTCCTCTTGGCATTCTTTCCAGACCTTTCGAACATCTTCTCTGTGAATGTGACCATCATTTGAAGGACACTGTAGGACAGACAGGGTGAGACACAGATTTCAGTATAACGTTACTCACATGGTTCATACTAAGAAAAGAAAAAAAGGTTTCATATTAGGCCTGCTTTGTTCATCTCCCTGTAGAAATCATTTGTTATCGCTTACCTTCCACTCCCCCTTTACTGCAGTGGGTTTAGTACCAACAGCTACTGCTTCCTCTGTTTTACCTTCTGTAGTCTGTCCACTTGTTTCAGAACTCATGGTGTAGAGTGCTCGCTTCTAAGTGTGTACTATGCAACGACAATATGCTCAGCCAAGTACTTCCCTTCTCTTTGAGTCTGACTAGCTGTAATTGCTCCTCCCTCTGCCTCTCTTAAACTCCACCCTTCTTTAAAAAAACAAACATTTGAATGAAAAACATAGTGGAGGCTCTGTCCACAAAGGGCTGTTTCACCATCAAACAAATAAGTGGCATTGTGATAAGTGAGTTGGGCAGAAATGAGCAGAAAATAACATGTTTAGCCATGTTTAGAAGAATAGTTTGTTTCTCCATGAAGCACAAACAGTTTAACAATAATCCCTCTAGTACTCTTGTGTCCTCTAGTATGGACTCACCTCTGTACACCTACAATACCTTGTATGACACACCTTTATTTGTTGTAACAATTGATTATTTGATGGTAGTTAAAGGTCAGCTCTACCATCGGTTTCACACTGCTTATCAAACTATTTTCAAATAATTAACCTGTATAGTGAATAAAAGTCACCTTTGGTTGATTGCAGAATAGGTAGAACTTATACATAACTAATCATAATTAATAAAGGAAAATAACCTTATTCTCTGGCCCCTCTGTATAAGCCTTATGCAACTATAACGCTTTTCAGGACAAAAAACTATGGGATGAAATTATTGGATGAGATTTGTGTGACCACAGTGTTGTATAGGAGAACAAATATGCTGTTTTCTACTTAATAATTCTTAAAAACAAAACAATAATTTGTGCTGTGTAACATTTCTGTTCTTCTCCAGGTACCCTATACTAATTACTAACATTGTATGAGTAAACTGAGTAAGTGTGATCTATGAAAAGTGATAGTTCAAAGTTTATACTTTAGTTTATAGTTAAACCATTTTTAAAGCCCTCACAATAAATCTTTACTTTACTGCCACTTACACCCAGCTCTACACTAAAGGCAATGTCACATTTCTTAAAATGGTTGGAAAATTAATTTGGCTACAAGTCAATTTATGATGCAAATTCACACCAATATCCAACACTATTTTACAAGCTAATTCACTGACCATTCACTCACGGTCAAATAAATGACACATGAATGAGTCAGCATTTCTCAATGACTGTTTTTCAGTTTTTTTTTTTTTTTATCATTAATTATTATTATTATGATTAATTGATTGATCAGCCAACTTCTCATGTACAACACTGTAAGGCTTTTGAGCCTTTTGATATAAACAACAATAAAACCGACTATTAGGTACAGAAAATATTGAAACATGTACAACCCCCCCAAAATGTATAAAATAATGAAAGGAAAAAAATACATTAATTACTCCATTTGTGCCAATCCCAGCTGACATGGGGTGAACGGCACAGAAAAGTGTGTTATTACTGTGTGTGGCTTTATTCTTAATCTTTAAGCAGTTATAGTTCAGTTCAGTTCAACTTTATTTGAATAGGGCCGATTTATAACATGACTTTTTAGTTATTATAGAGAAACACAAGAGGGACACAATGACAAAGCAACCAAGTGCTTTGTCAAGAGTCTTTGACTCTTATGAGTAATGACCTCAACACATCGGATATCAGGAAAAAGCACCTGAAGAGACTTCATTTTCTTTAATGGCGAAAGGACTTTGATTAATAGCTTTACAAATAATTATTGACTCATATTTAACCTTTTGTTTGACCTCTTTGTATGGCAGGTATTTTTGCTGCAAAATAAAACTTACACAAATATGTGACAGATATGTTTAACAGAAGGGCTGGTAAATCCTGTCTCATTGTGATTATGCACCTCTAATATAGGCTCCCCAGAGTCAAAACTAAAATTTAAATTGCCACTTTATTAGCAGTTCCTGCTAATTGAAAATTAGTATATAAATATATTATTCCCTGTTAATCTGTTAATAAACCCTCTGTTAATAAAAGTAACACACTGGACCATTAATATTACTTACACAAAAAACAACTTGAAGGAACGCAATGTAGCTGGATTTGATTGTGTACCTTCGTTTTGTTGACTACGTAGGACTTCCAGTCACATGACTAATGGTGGTTGCTGAGCGTGTTGCTGAAAGTGACGGCAACCGACCGACCTCCACACCAGTGACCACGCGGGGTGTCACAGATGGCAGGCGGTGATGCGTCGTAGTGGGGTATATTCTCGTACCATCGCCATATGAGACCAAAATGTATGAAGCACCGTCACTAAACTTCACCCGCGGGGTTAACAATCAAACGAACCAATTCCCGCAGCTACGTACACACACACATACACTGGCAGGGAGTCAACTTATCGCTAAACTAACCAATCACATTCCATCGTGGGCCGGCTTCAGTCTTGCACGAGGAAATTCTGATGATTGACATGCTGATAATAATTCCTGAACCAATAACATGCAGCGATAGAGCGGCCTGTTTGGGATCAACAACCAATCCTATTAGTGTATAGGCGGGGTCTATTTTTCTCCCCGCCTTCTTGTGCCATGACACCTCAAATAACCAATCACTTACGAGCAAAGTCAGAGGCAAAACATGTTCGCTTTCAATCACCACAATGGGGCGTGGCTTGCGTGCACAAGGTCCGCCTATTGGCCGGTCTGCGGACTTCCCACAGACAGTTGTGTGTTTCATAAAAATGCACTCTGATGCGGCAAGTAAGTAGTTACGCCGTAGCGGCTTCTCCTCACCTTTAAACCATCCTTTACGGAGCCTGCGGATGATGTCGGAGAGAAACTGACAAAAGCCGAAATCTACTCTAAGCCCGTGCTTGTGCAGGCACTGATGGGGACCCATGAATTGCGTGCTATTTGCTAGTTTCTTTGTATTTGTCTGTGCTGTCCTGGGCGACAACAAAGGAGGGATAACTGGTGTAATTTCAGCTGTTTTGGACGTGCTGGTTGTTGCTCGTGCCACGGCTGTCATCCTGAAGTTATTTTTTGCGTAGAATTAGCCGTGATCAGCTGAATGTCGCCAACGTTAGGCAAATCGGGGAAGGATTTTTGATGGTAATCGCAGCGTTGTTGTCGTGATATCCCTCATTACTGTGGGTCCACCACGCGTGTCGTGTCAAACTCTGCGTCAGTGCAATTCAGCTGTTATTCTGGCAATTTTCTGGTCAACTGCAGACTATTGGAGAGAATGAAAATTGTGACGCAGTTGTGTAAAACATCTTTCGTTGCCCGCTGCAGCAGCGCCGAGCTGCTCTGCGGCACCTACATGAGCTGCTGCGAAACGTCTGCGCAGTTTGCGTGTGCCAGCAGGCATGTGAAGTTGAATTCTTTTAAAAACAACGTTAATGCATTCAACCAGATTGGCTAAATGTTGGGGGTATAGGGTTCTAAAAGAAATACTTGTTTTGCCAAGGCGTGGGAGTTGTAGTTCAGTGTCTCGGCCAGTGTTGACTTTTCAACTGCCTCTGTAGGGGAAATGGACTACAACACCCATGCGCCCATTGCTCTCCAGATACTTTGTAAACTCTGTGCAAGTTGCTCGTCTGCACCGCTATTTTAGGTATGTTGCTAATGCTATCTGCTCGCGACTGTGTTGGTTTGCCTGCTTTTGACTTTGGCCTCTTGGAATACATGAAAAGCGTCGGTGTTTGTCGATGACAGCTTATGAACGACAATGCACCAATGACATTTACCAACAAGGTAGCATGCGTGGTCGAACATTTTCGAGTTTGCATGTCGGATCCAGGGAGTCACTCCTTATTCGTTTGAGGGTTTTTTTTTCCAGCCCTCCGTGAAATGTTCAAGTAGAAACCAGACGACAGGGTTTAAGATGAAAGACTAATTTAAACCACGGGTTGTTGTCTGGTGCTATGCAGAAGTCACCTCCTTGTACCCTTGCTCTTACACGGAATGGTTGCGTGTTTGGTTCAACATTTGTAGGTTATGTGTTTTGAAATCTGATGTCAGCTTTATTCTTTTTGTGAAATAGATTTTCAGCTGAATTCCCACCTGACTACACTGGCCAGCATCCATAAGATCCACCACACGTTGCACAGGCTGGTAAGTACACATTAGCAGCTTATACATAGTGTTTGTGTGACTGCTCAGTGTCTATACACATACCTGTCACTTTATTAGGTACATAGGACATAGCCCATCTGCTTCAAGTGTGAAGCATTCAGAGTTGGTCCTCTGCATAACACGGTTATAGTAGTAGAAATGGGCATGAACATGATGAACATTATGCAAAACAGGTCTGTCTTGTGAATGAGACCATGGGTCTCAACAAGATTACTTGCGTATATTGAAAAAAGTTTGATTAGTTGTTCCTTTCTATCATTTTCCTCTGACCTCAACAAGGCATTACACCCAAAGAACTGCCACTGACTGACGTCAGGCCATTTTCTGATAATGGTAAAATCCAAGCAGCATCAGTAGTGTTGGAAAATATTCAGACCAGCCAATCTTGCACCAATAACCCGGCTACATTCACAGTCACTTAAATCACCCTAATTCTCCCCCTCTGATGCCCAGTTTTAACTTCAGCAGGTTCTCCTGACCACGTCTACATGCTTAAATGTGTTGAGCTGCAGCTTTTAGACTGGCTTAGACATTTGTGTGAATGAGCACTTGAACTGGTGTCGCTCATAAAGTGTTTTCTGTGGCTGGCATGCGCTGTTTTTCCTTATGTTTTGACAGAACCTGACAGAAGACGTCGGGCAGGAAAACCACTCCTCAGGTGAGATGACATGCAGGCTCTGTGTATTTTAACAGTTAACGCCGACTAAAGTAAATGTCAGCTGAGAGAAAGCATGCATCATTACCACCACTATCTTTTATTGCTGCCTTTAATTCTGCCTCTCACTTCCTTCCCCAGCTTGTTGCTCCAGAGCCATGCCTCCTAGGAAAAAGAGGAGACCCTCTGCTGGAGATGACATGTCAGCCAAGAAAAGTCGCCAGGACAGGTGTGACCTCAATCATTTGATCAGAAACCCACATCTGTAGTTGCAGCCCCAACAATATTGTTTGCTTCTGTCATGGTGGAGCGTTTAAAATTCTCTAATGTGCAGTATTAGAGCAGAGCAAAAGACTAAAACTGTCTGATCATCATTTCAGTGTTTTCAGAAAACATGAATCATCGCAGATTCGTGAGGAGGAGACATTTTCAAGTAAAAGATGCTTGGAGTGGTTTTATGAATATGCAGGTGAGGCATTAGGTTTTTAAGGAACTACACACATTATACATTGGTTTATTCGTTTTTAGCCACTGACCAACGCTGTTGGTTTTTAGGTTCACTTGTGAAATTGACGCTATATGTGACTTCACACTTGTCTGTCTGAAATAGGCTGTGATGATGTGGTGGGTCCAGAGGGCATGGAGAAGTTCTGTGAGGACATCGGAGTAGAGCCAGAGAATGTAACTACCTTTTTCTTTTTGGGGGGGAGGGCTTTTTGGATTCTTGACAAGTCTTAGTTTTTGGTTTCATCAGTATTGGCTTAGTGTGGTTGCTCTTTTCGCATTGTTATTTTTAGCTTTTGTGGATAGCAAGTTATTTTGAAAAACCCTTTTGGCTTTGGTGACTTGGACATTTGTGTGTGTTCAGGTGGTGATGCTGGTTCTTGCCTGGAAGCTGGATGCCCAGAGTATGGGATATTTCACTCTCCAAGAATGGCTGAGAGGCATGGGCTCTTTGCAGTATGTCACTTGTTTACTGTTTGTCCTTTATTCACAATTGATTGTTGCTTTGCTTTGCTTTTATTTCAGGTAAAGCCTGTAGTGAAATGTAGACATTCCCTCTGCTGTTTTCAGGTGCGACTCAACAGAGAGGCTGAGGAATTCGCTGGATTACCTGAGATCTGTCCTTAATGACAGCACCAGTTTTAAGCTCATTTATAGATATGCCTTTGATTTTGCTCGGGTGAGTCTAGCAAAACCGCTTTTCGAAAGTCAAGCTTGTGCATGCACATCACTAAAACAAATCCAATGCAGTTCAGTTAAGGAGTAAAAACTCTGTAGATGATGGTTGTTACACCGGATGAAATTCATTTAGTCTTATCAAGCTGGAATAGAGAACTAACTTGATATTTTGGCAAGGTCAAATATCATTTTCCACTGCGACTTAGATTAGAAAACCACTTATCAAATGTGTAGGGTATGAACATAATCTGACTTTATACAAGTGCATGATTTTAAATACAAGCAAGTCACCCTGACAGAGTGAAGCAAATGACACAATGCAGTAGCTGTGATAACAATGTTGTATTTTTATTTTAAAAGAGCAACGCAGTGAATTAAAGAATTAAATTTAGGGGATCACATCGATGAGGTGCCAAGCATGCAAAGTTTAAACTATTGTTGATATTTTGCATTGATTTAATTTAGTCTTGTTTGTTTTGATTGGACAGGAAAAGGATCAGAGGAGTTTGGACTTAAATACAGCCAAATGTATGTTGGGGCTTCTTCTGGGAAAGACATGGCCCCTGTTTCCTGTCTTTAATCAATTTCTAGAGGTAAGGGTCACATTTAGAAAGTCCAGTCTGCCCCTGGAATTTCAGTTGTTTCAGTTTGGATTGAAGGCTTAAAAACAGACAGGTGTTGTTAGTTAAAGGTTGTGAGCTTCACCACTCACCGCTTGTTCCGAGGAAGGAAGAAGAGTGCGTTGCGGTGGAAAATAATCTGTTATTTGTATTCAACAGAAAGAGTCCACCAAAAATAACTTAACTAAAGCACTGACTCGCTGTCGTTGGTGCTCTTTCTCACGCCTGCTCTCTCCTTCTGGACCCAGCCTACTGCAAGAGACCAGAACAAGGTTACAAGTGTGCTTATATAGCTGACTGATTACCTGATTCTGTCCAGCTGATCACCAGCTGAGCCACTCCTCCCTCTCCTCCAGCAGGCGCCGCTCTAACCACACCCCACTGCCACAAAGGTGTTTGTTTGCTAATGTTCAGGTATTTTTTCTTCCAGCAATCCAAGTACAAAGTCATCAACAAAGACCAGTGGTGCAATGTTTTAGAGTTTAGCAGGACAATCAACTTGGACCTCAGTAACTATGATGAGGATGGTGCCTGTAAGTGAACACGCACCCACATGGACATTTGACAACAAATCTTATGTACGTATGGTTTTCTTAATAATTGTGATCTCTGTTTTATGCATTTATTTTTTTTTATCAGGGCCTGTTTTGTTGGACGAGTTTGTGGAATGGTACAAGGAAAGACAAATGGCATAGCTGCAGAGCAAAATGAAAAAAGCGAAACGATACAACTGTGACGACGACCACGAGAATCAACAACCAATAAGTAAACGATACACAAATGGTAAAGCATCGACAGTGGTTGCTTCCAAAGAGAAGGAGGGATTTGGGCTGTGGGTGGGCAAGGAGGGGGATGGGTGGTTTGCAGTCTGGGTGCATGCTGCCCAGATTGCAGATGTGAAGGGCTGTCATTGTGGAGCTCGGTTTCCTACTGAAGTTGCATCGTGGGCAAGCTTGCAGCAATCCCTTACTGGCATTGCTCACTCTCTCCCTCTCTCTCACTGTGACATGTCATGTTGTTGTCTGTGTTAGGATAACTTTGTATCATACATGGACGATGGAAGCAAAATGGTATAGTGTGGGAGAATTCTCACATTTTGTCTGCAGCACAGAGCAACCAACACAAGTGACCATTCATGCATTGTGTCTGAGTCTTAAACAGGGTCACTTTGACCCAGGCACACTTCATTCTTCTGTATCTGTGCAATGAACTTGAAGTTGAGCTTTTCTGGACCGATGGCACTAACTATTGTTTGTCATATGTGTGGGTTTGATAGGAGTTCTTCATGAAGCACACTGTGTCAAATGGCTGAGTACAAGTTTCTGATGCCTGTGCTGTTTACTTTTGAGTTTTTGCCAGTGACCCCAAGCCCCCACCCCCAAGTTTCTGATCCCTCCTGCTGTTTTGCTTCAGCTAATGCTAACAGGTTGCTAACCCACTGCGAAGGCTTCAGACCTCTTAAAACCAAACAACAGCGTTGCTGCTTACTTACTCTTATAACAGTACAGCGGTGAGCCACTCGTGCTCTGATTAACAATTATTGGTCTCATGACCGATTTATGTATCTACGTTGTGTAGGTAAGAGTATTATTGTGCCTCAAATCAAGGAAGTCACTTTGTGTGTCCCACACAAGTACCAACAAACCCAAAAGTACATTATATACACATGTGAAGACACATGAAGACACAGCACTCATATGTACACAAACACACACACATGCTCATGCACACACAAACACACTGAGTGGTCAGGGATTATTCAGGATTAATTCAGACTGTTTGGGCTGTGTTATAAGTTGACATAGATATAGTTGTTGTTCATTACGTCTTTATGTGATATCTGTTTTGTCTTCCTTAGTCCACTGATAGTTTCAGGTTCCTCTTACTGGTAAGCATCTCTCCCAACACTGACAGTGTTAATATGAATACAGTGGAAGACCAGTGACCCTCTCAGGATGAGGTCCTTTAGGCTTGATTAGAACAGTAGGTTCGCTGAAAGCATTGCTTTGTACCATCCGTAGAATCTAATCAAAACAATGGACACTGACAGTTTGGAGCTGCGTGATGATGCTATGCTCTTCTTTTGCCTAGTATAATGTTCTTGTAACACTTGTATAAAGTTTTGTCTCTGGCTGTTGTGTGATGCTGAGTCGTCAGAAGATTTAATATTTGCATGCATGCTCCAACAGAGCCTTTTGTGAATGGATGAAATTTTTTGAAAACATTTTTCAGATGCATTTTTGTTTTGTACAGGAATTTGTGCAAATGTTTTGTGCTTATTTTGATAGTCACGGTCATGCCACCTTAATTCTGATGAACTACATGATCGTGTCTGTTGAGACCTGGAACACACCTGTAACCTCATGGTGGAAGAGGAGTTCCCTCCTGCATTCTCCTCCATACTCTGAATCTTCATGTGTGCTGTAAAGCTTTAGGTAGCTGCAGCCAGTATACAGGATCTAATGTTATTTATTAACAGTACATAACATGTTTTGCAACTTTTGCACCACACTTTTACAATACACTCACATATACTTTGAAATCTGTTGTAAAGATTATATACATCAGCTCCCGTGGCAATGAAATCCACTATAACTGAAACCATGACAGCCTTTATTGTCATTACAATCCATCAGCATACAGTGTAAAATCAAGGTAATTGCTGAATTGCTCTCCAAATACTGAGTAGAGATCAGTGTTTAGAGTTTTTTCCCATGACTGTGCAGGAGGATGAACAGCCTTGTCCCTACTGTATATATGTATGTAAAACAATGTAAGTGTCTATGTATGTTTTCATTATAACCTATGTCTATATACATAAATAAATTGGTTTATTAACTTATTGGCTTATGTTTGAGCTCATTAGTTAATTTGTCACATGGAGTCCCATCACACTGACAAACTTGTCATATTAATTTACATTTGTAAACAAATCAACACATTGCTATGATCAGATGTGATAAAGGTCTCTTTGTGATTATTCATAAAGCATTAGGACTATATTGTCATTACAAGATGATACGACAAAAATAAAGATTCACAGAAATAACGAAAAGAGCATTGTAAGCTCTCCTGTGCTCGACAACTTCGCACATTTCTTTGTATTTACATTTAATTTCAGATTTAATACATCATCTAATTTATGCTGTTATAATTTGTATTAAACAGTAAAGGCGTTTGTACTTGGTGACTTAAAATGGAGTACTACGTTCTGTGGCGAGTCACAGACAATTCAGTGCTCCATATTTCAGAATAGCTCTGCTTCTTTTTCTCTCTTGAGTCTTACTGCTCAATGTTGACATCCGGTTACCGTGTTGCTAGAATAGATGGACCTGTGGCACCTCAATATCTCTTAACATCATGCCTTCTGTAGCAGGGAATAACTTGAAGTATATCTGCAACTATTCTTTCATCTGTTGAAGTAAAAGAGGGACAAATTGTTTGTCTGGCCTGGGCTTTAATGTTCTCTCAAACTGGTAAATAAATGGTAAATGTAAAGTGGTGTCATTTTGTGGGCCACTGACAACATGTTGAGGAGATGATCTAAATAGTCTCTAAATCTTCTTCTTGTATGTCCCACTTAAGTCTCTCTGTTGACATGACTTTTAAAGCAGTTAGGCCTCTCTTCTCTCTCTTATTTTCAGATACAGCCATTGTGCTACTTGCTGCTGTGTTGTCCACCTTGCCAAATCTCGTGGAAATAGGATACGAGTATGTATTCAATAGTGTCATATCGGTTCGCCCTCTGTCATTTTTACCTCTGGAGAAATCGGGGGAGTCAGGTGGGGAACATTCTGGCACTGCAGGTGGAGCCTCTTGTGGAGAAGGTAAGTCTACATCTCGATGCCTACTTGTTATTGAGGTGGAAAAGTGACGGCTGATAACAGTCTGGCTTATCTCAGATGGCAGGTCCATGTCTGTGGTGCCTCTGGATGTCTCTGTCTGTTTCCGATACACATCATCAGGGCTCACACTGGGGACTCTCCATGGGGAAAAAGATGCAGGTCTGTCACTCACTCTATCAGGAAGATCTTGTGTCTTTATTTTAGCATCATCTATAGTTTGACTTCTGCCACTGGCGGAAAAAGAATTACTAAGTGGCAATGAACCTTTCATAATTGAACGTTTATAAGTGATTTGAGAGTAATCATCTATAATTCCTGACATATTTGATGAATATATGCTTTCTTTTGCAGTGTATCTCGTGACCTCATTTTCACTCTCACTGGCAGATGAGGAATTATTTGCCTGTGGTGAAGGTGCCTTGATGTCCAGACGCCTCTTAATGCGTGGGACTCCAAGATTTATTTGAGAGGTGCTGAAGTCAGTCGTCTTATCCTCACTGACGCTTTTGTAGGAGGATTGTCTTGGTGATGGAGCTCGGATATTCAAAGCCCTTTTGACACGAGGGATATTGGTGAGACTCAGATTAGGCAACATTGAGTCAGACTCTTCTCTCAAACTTGCTGTTTGGCTTTTGATCTCTACTCCGCTGTGTGATTCATCCCTTCTGTCATTGACAGCATGGGTGTGATACTTGGACTGAGATGTCCTATTCCGTCTGTTACCTGCATACTCTGTAGACACACCTTCATTCTCACTGCTGGATGAAGAATCAGACAGACCCTGTAATGGTGCTGTAGCAGGAGCCTTTTCACTGACCAAGTACGTCCTAATATGTGACGTAGTATATCCCGTCAAAAGAGTATCTGGGTTTGACTTTTCTTCAGTTACATGGAAGCTGGAGGTTTTTCTCAGACCCTCATTAACTTCTGCTAAGTTGCTGGAGTTATCTTTATCTCTATCCAGGACCAGCAATGAATCATTGGGTATGATTCCCTGCATTCTATCACTCCTTCTGTTCAGTCTTGTTCTGCTGCTTTTATTTCCAGACCCACTTTCACTGCCGGGAGAAGACGGGGTGCCAGGAGAAGGTGGTGTTGAGAGATTTGGTGATGAACGAGATTGTGATGTGATTTCAAGACGTTTCCTAAAGCGGGAGACACCAAGATTCATGGTCGCCCATCGTGACTGAAGTTCTGGGTTTATCTTTGGTGTTGTACTGTCATTGTCATTTATTGGTGTAGACCCTGAGTCATCTGTAACAGTAGTGTACTTTTCCAATTTGATACCTTGGAATGGCTTTGGATTGGGAAAAATGTTTGACACTGGCTCTGAGGAGTTTGGAGAACTTGGTAAGTCTGTGACAAGGGAGACACTTTTATTTAAATCTGGCAATAGTGTCCCTGTTTGATGATTTGTAATCCCCAAATCATTTCTGTCAAGAGGGTCTGTAGTCCGACTGTCACTCGTGTCATTACTGAAAGATGAGTAAGAGCTTCTTGATGAGTAAGAGTTAGTACTTTTGTTGGGTTGTGTTGGCTTTCCTTCCACTGTAATATTTGTGCTCTCATCACTTAATGATTCCAGAGGTAGTGAAGGGGGATTGATGGCCAGACGCCTCTTTATACGAGTAATGTTGCCAAGATTCACAGACCTCAATGTTTCAGGATCATGACTTATTGTTTCAGATTTTTGGGATGTAAGTTTTGAAATTCCCAAATCATCTTTCTCATGGTTCTGTATCTGAGCCTCCTTCCATGGCCTCTCATTGTTATGTGTCATTTCATCCTCACTTTCACTGCTAGAAGATGAATCAGAGTCTGGTGATGAAGCTTTGATATCTAGACGTCTCTTGATGTGAGGAATATTTTCAAGATCCAGGGCAGGCCAACTTCCATTAAGATCATGACTTGAAGTTTGAGATTTTTGTAAAGGAAGATGTGTGGTGTTTACCTCACTAGGTCCCACTCTGTGGTATGTCGTTTCATCCTCACTGTCACTGCTAAAAGATGAATCAGACTGTACTGACGGTGCTTCAGTATCCTGACGTCTCTTAATATCCAGACGTCTCTTAATGGGTGGAATATTTTCAAGATTCAAGGCAGGCCAACTCCCATGAAGATCATGACTTGAAGTTTGAGGGTTTTGCAATGGAAGTCTTGTGGTGTTTACCTCACTTGGTCTCACTCTGTGATATGTTGGTTCATCCTCACTGTCACTGCTAAATGATGAATCAGACTGTACTGATGGTGCTTCAATATCCAGACGTCTCTTAATATCCAGACGTCTCTTAATGGGTGGAATATTTTCAAGTTTTAAGGCAGGCCAACTCCCATGAAGATCATGACTTGAAGTTTGAGGGTTTTGCAATGGAAGTCTTGTGGTGTTTACCTCACGCGGTATCACCTTGTGATATGTTGGTTCATCCTCACTGCTACTACTAGACGATGAATCATGAGGCAGTGATGATGGTTTGATATCCAGACGTCTCTTAATATTCAGACGTCTCTTAATGGGTGGAATATGTTCAAGATTCAAGGCAGGCCAACTCCCATGAAGATCATGACTTGAAGTTTGAGGGTTTTGCAATGGAAGTCTTGTGGTGTTTACCTCACTTGGTCTCACTCTGTGATATGTTGGTTCATCCTCACTGTCACTGCTAAATGAGGAATCAGACTGTACTGATGGTGCTTCAATATCCAGACGTCTCTTAATATCCAGACGTCTCTTAATGGGTGGAATATTTTCAAGATTCAAGGCAGGCCAACTCCCATGAAGATCATGACTTGAAGTTTGAGGGTTTTGCAATGGAAGTCTTGTGGTGTTTACCTCACGCAGTATCACCTTGTGATATGTTGGTTCATCCTCACTGTACTACTAGACGATGAATTATGAGGCAGTGATGATGGTTTGATATCCAGACGTCTCTTAATATCCAGACGTCTCTTAATGGGTGGAATATTTTCAAGATTCAAGGCAGGCCAACTCCCTTGAAGATCATGACTTGAAGTTTGAGGGTTTTGCAATGGAAGTCTTGTGGTGTTTACCTCACTTGGTCTCACTCTGTGATATGTTGGTTCATCCTCACTGTCACTGCTAAATGAGGAATCAGACTGTACTGATGGTGCTTCAATATCCAGACGTCTCTTAATATCCAGACGTCTCTTAATGGGTGGAATATTTTCAAGTTTTAAGGCAGGCCAACTCCCATGAAGATCATGACTTGAAGTTTGAGGGTTTTGCAATGGAAGTCTTGTGGTGTTTACCTCACGCGGTATCACCTTGTGATATGTTGGTTCATCCTCACTGTCACTGCTAAATGATGAATCAGACTGTACTGATGGTGCTTCAATATCCTGACGTCTCTTAATATCCAGACGTCTCTTAATGGGTGGAATATTTTCAAGTTTCAAGGCAGGCCAACTCCCATGAAGATCATGACTTGAAGTTTGAGGGTTTTGCAATGGAAGTCTTGTGGTGTTTACCTCACGCGGTATCACCTTGTGATATGTTGGTTCATCCTCACTGTCACTGCTAAATGATGAATCAGACTGTGCTGATGGTGCTTCAATATCCTGACGTCTCTTAATATCCAGACGTCTCTTAATGGGTGGAATATTTTCAAGTTTCAAGGCAGGCCAACTCCCATGAAGATCATGACTTGAAGTTTGAGGGTTTTGCAATGGAAGTCTTGTGGTGTTTACCTCACTTGGTATCACTCTGTGATATGTTGGTTCATCCTCACTGTCACTGCTAAATGATGAATCAGACTGTACTGATGGTGCTTCAATATCCTGACGTCTCTTAATATCCAGACGTCTCTTAATGGGTGGAATATTTTCAAGTTTCAAGGCAGGCCAACTCCCATGAAGATCATGACTTGAAGTTTGAGGGTTTTGCAATGGAAGTCTTGTGGTGTTTACCTCACGCGGTATCACCTTGTGATATGTTGGTTCATCCTCACTGCTACTACTAGACGATGAATCATGAGGCAGTGATGATGGTTTGATATCCAGACGTCTCTTAATATCCAGACGTCTCTTAATGGGTGGAATATTTTCAAGATTCAAGGCAGGCCAACTCCCATGAAGATCATGACTTGAAGTTTGAGGGTTTTGCAATGGAAGTCTTGTGGTGTTTACCTCACTTGGTCTCACTCTGTGATATGTTGGTTCATCCTCACTGTCACTGCTAAATGAGGAATCAGACTGTACTGATGGTGCTTCAATATCCAGACGTCTCTTAATATCCAGACGTCTCTTAATGGGTGGAATATTTTCAAGATTCAAGGCAGGCCAACTCCCATGAAGATCATGACTTGAAGTTTGAGGGTTTTGCAATGGAAGTCTTGTGGTGTTTACCTCACTTGGTCTCACTCTGTGATATGTTGGTTCATCCTCACTGTCACTGCTAAATGATGAATCAGACTGTACTGATGGTGCTTCAATATCCAGACGTCTCTTAATATCCAGACGTCTCTTAATGGGTGGAATATTTTCAAGTTTCAAGGCAGGCCAACTCCCATGAAGATCATGACTTGAAGTTTGAGGGTTTTGCAATGGAAGTCTTGTGGTGTTTACCTCACGCAGTATCACCTTGTGATATGTTGGTTCATCCTCACTGCTACTACTAGACGATGAATCATGAGGCAGTGATGATGGTTTGATATCCAGACGTCTCTTAATATCCAGACGTCTCTTAATGGGTGGAATATTTTCAAGATTCAAGGCAGGCCAACTCCCATGAAGATCATGACTTGAAGTTTGAGAGTTTTGCAATGGAAGTCTTGTGGTGTTTACCTCACGCGGTATCACCTTGTGATATGTTGGTTCATCCTCACTGCTACTACTAGACGATGAATCATGAGGCAGTGATGATGGTTTGATATCCAGACGTCTCTTAATATCCAGACGTCTCTTAATGGGTGGAATATTTTCAAGATTCAAGGCAGGCCAACTCCCATGAAGATCATGACTTGAAGTTTGAGAGTTTTGCAATGGAAGTCTTGTGGTGTTTACCTCACGTGGTATCACCTTGTGATATGTTGGTTCATCCTCACTGTCACTGCTAAATGATGAATCAGACTGTACTGATGGTGCTTCAATATCCTGATGTCTCTTAATATCCAGACGTCTCTTAATATCCAGACGTCTCTTAATGGGTGGAATATTTTCAAGATTCAAGGCAGGCCAACTCCCATGAAGATCATGACTTGAAGTTTGAGAGTTTTGCAATGGAAGTCTTGTGGTGTTTACCTCACGCAGCGGTATCACTGTGTCATATGTTGGTTCATCCTCACTGTCACAGCTAAATGATGAATTAGACTGTACTGATGGTGCTTCAATATCCTGACGTCTCTTAATAGCCAGACGTCTCTTAATGGGTGGAATATTTTCAAGTTTCAAGGAAGGCCAACTCCCATGAAGATCATGACTTGAAGTTTGAGAGTTTTGCAATGGAAGTCTTGTGGTGTTTACCTCACGCGGCGGTATCACTGTGTCATATGTTGGTTCATCCTCACTGTCACAGCTAAATGATGAATTAGACTGTACTGATGGTGCTTCAATATCCTGACGTCTCTTAATATCCAGACGTCTCTTGATGTGGGGAATATTTTCAAGATTTAAGGAAGGCCAACTCCCATGAAGATCATGACTTGAAGTTTGAGAGTTTTGCAATGGAAGTCTTGTGTTTACCTCACGCGGTATCACCTTGTGATATGTTGGTTCATCCTCACTGTCACTGCTAAATGATGAATCAGACTGTACTGATGGTGCTTCAATATCCTGACGTCTCTTAATATCCAGACGTCTCTTAATGTGAGGAATTTGTTTAAGCTTGAGGGTAGGCCTACTTGTGTGAAGATCATGATTTTCAGTGCCCACCACCCTTGGTCTCTCTTTATAATCCACTCTTTCATATTCATTCTCACTGCGAGAAGGTGAATCAGGAGCGGGTGATGATGCTCTGATATCTAAACGCCTCTTGATATGAGGAATCTGTTGAAGATCCACAGCAGGCCAACTTCCACTACCATCAGGACTTGAAATTTGAGATTCTTGCAATGGAAGCGTTTTAATGTTTATCTCCCTTGATCTATCATTGTGATTAATTGTTTCATATATCCGTTCACTACCACAAAATAAATCATAGTCTGGTGATTTTGCTTCGACATCTATATCTTCTTCCTCCTCCTGGACTGAATTCACAGTGTATTGTGTTGGCTCGTCCTCACTGACATATGAGCTGGAGCTTGATATATCACTGTTCTGCCTATCTGAAGTACTAAATTCAAATGGATCTCCATTCTCTGGCCACTGATCGGAGTCTGTTGGGTTAGTATCATTTTTAAGTGGGGACCAATCTGTAAAGGGTTTAGCGGGAAAGCCAGGATTGTCACTTCTGTCCTCTCTGGAAATTTCTGCCACCTCTACTTGTCTAGATGTTAAGTACTCACTGTTCTGCTGTACAGAGTCCTCTGCTACCAGTGGTGACTTAGGTGTTGTGTAGTCTCTTTGGGATATTTGGTCCTCTGTTGTTGATCTTTCAGAACATGAAGAGTCTGAGCTTGAAGACAATCTCCTTCTCTCCTCCACCTCAATGGCTTTTGGGATTTGTTTTAACTTCCTTTTGTTTCTACGTCTTGTTTTTGTGTCTCCTGAAAGCTCTCCGTCATGTCTCTGGTCATCCTCTTCATTTGAGCTGTTTTCACTCCCTGAATGTCCAGTTGTAAACTTGTTCTCATCATTATTGACACTTTCCTGATTGCTACTTGCTACGGTATCATAATACTCTACATTGTTATCCTCATTGACAGTGATAGTGCTAAATGTGACTCTCCTCTCCCTATGAGTTACTACTTCATCTGGTTCTTCACCATCGTAGAAGGCGGCATTGTCATAGTGACTTTGTTGTGCATCTGAAGCAGAGTTGGTTGCAGGGGGGCTTTTCTTTTTAGTGACCTTTGTACAAAGCACATCAATGTATGGTCTTGTCAAGACCCCGATGATAAAGGCTACCAGAAATGTGATAAAAACAGACAGACACACTGCAAGAGTCAAGTTACACGGTGTAGCTCTCTGATTCCGTTCTTGACCTGTCCTGTCTGGCATGCCTTGGGGGATTATTTGTCGTCTAATTCTGGGTAAACTTGTAGCTATTCTTCCTGCATGTCCTATTCTGCTGATTTGGAGGTTAAAAACGGAAACAACATTGTGTTCTTCAGATATACACACATATAGTCCTGTGTCTTTCTCTGTGACATCATTGATGAACAGGCCAGCCTGAGTTTCTCTCACAGATGCTTGACCACTGGGCCTCCACCACAGTGAGTCTGTCGAGAAATCAACAATGAAATGTAATTAGACTTTTCTGCACTTTGTGTAGTATACTATTCAACACAGTTGACTGGGTTACCTTGTGCAGAGCATGACAGAAGTATCTCAGAGCCGCTATGAACTGTCACATCTTGATGAAGCTCTGGCCTGTTTTCAGTACCAAAACAGTTTAGGTCATCCTCCTCTAACTGCAGCAGGTCTTTGCCTGAGTGGATCGAGGGTGAAGCACACACCATGCTCCAAGCTTGCAGACCTTTGCTGTTGTCAAAAGCCATCCGCCTTCTTAGATTGCGTATGCTGCAGTCACACTGCCACCTGTTCCCACCCAGCCTAACATCTGCCTCGATGTTCCGCAGGGAGAGGTACATCAAAGGATGGAGGCTGGTCAACATGTTGAAACTCAGGTCAAGGACCTCAAGTGGGGACACAACATGGACATGCAGCAGACATTAGAGCTAAAGTTATTAAACAACGAACTTAAGCTACATAATCTTCAGAAAAAGGAGTACTCCCACTCTGTAAATTGTATCAACAAATACATCTTACTTTGAGCTGGGATAAATTCTCAAACATCTGTGGATGGACACTTGTAATGAGGTTATGCTGTAGGTGCAGCTCTGTTAGCTGTTGAAGTCGGCTAAGGGCTCTTGGTTCAAGAGCTGAGATCCTGTTGTAGGAGAGCTGCAGAATCCATAAGGATGGACTACCTTCCAGCCCTGGATGACAGAAAATTTTACATTAAGTCACTTTGTATGTATTACTGCAATGTTTGCGATGTACAGTTTGTAATTACAGTATGCATTTAATCTCAAGTGTAACATATATGATGAATTTCTTACAAGGAATTGATGGTTCCCCCCTTTGAATTTATCATGAAGCTATTTTTTAATGTATTTAATTTAATTGTTTGGTGGCAGGGTTAGGGTTAGGGTAACCAATGCTGACATTAAATAATGTACACTGTAAGAACTTGATAGTGTTTAAAATACCAGTGAACACTCGTTCTAGAATGTGACTCCGGGCTTCTGGCTTATTTTACTGTGAACACTATATGACTAACTGTTGGCTAAGCATTTCTCTGTGGCACTCATTTTGCCCTACTGTCTTCTTCTTTTCACTTGCCTGACACAATCTCCCCAAGTGTTCTGGGCTGGAGTGTGCTTCATTAGGGAGGTACTGAGGGTTCTGTGAGCTGAATACCAAACAGGAAAGAAGTCTGCCTGTCAACACAGCTCTTGCTAAGTGTATGGGCTGTCCCCTTATGCCTTTAAAAGCACTAAACCAAACTCACTTCTTTGACACACTCGTGCTGAACAAAGTGGAAGGAATTCTAAGAAATAACCTTTTGCAGGAAAACCCCTAAATACTGTGTTGAATATTTGCCTCTTTGTCTGAGCCACTGGAATGTCAATAAAAACTGGGATTGCCTGACAACTGTACCATGTCATTATCTTGGGAGGTAATCTAAAGATAAGGACCATCAACAAGTGGGTGTTTTCTTTACAATGCAGGAATAAAATGAAGGATCAGTTAGAAGAATTATTTAATGATCTGTAATGATCTAAAATCAGACCTCACAATGCACATTATTGTTTTTAGTGAGAATTTAATGAAGAGAGTAAGTTTGTGAGGTATGTCCATACCTCAAGTGTAACATATGTGGTCATTACTCAGTGACATTCCATGCTGCAATTAAAGTTGTACATTATGTGTATTGCCCAACTTGACACTAAATATTTACTGTAAATATTTTTGAACAGATTGGTTGTGGACTACAAGCCATAGAATGTTCTTATTATCATTTCCTTTACATGCCTTAAGATTACTCATTTCCATGCATTACTTCAAATATGTGGGATTATTACATTTTGCACATTACATGTGTTTTACACAGTACATGTGTGTTGTCAGTGTAATAAGCAGGCTACTGTGCAGATTTGAGGTATGATTGAGAAATGTTTGTCCAACGCTAAATATTTGAAATGTCTTCTTGCCTTTTTCACCTAAGTAAATGCTATACACTTCATCATCAAATAAGATTATTATTGAGTATAGTAGATGCATGACATCTGAAAATAACTGATATGCGAGTGTATACAAGTAATGTCGATGACAGCAGTGGCACCTAATGTTTCAAAAGGTTTAGTTAATGTCTATTTTATACTCTGCTCACTGGGAGCAAAGTCTGTTGCACTGTGACTGTGGTTTAAATGGGTGTATGACGCTGTTACACTCACCCTCCGGGAGTTGCACCAGCTGATTCCTCTCAACAGATAGCAGCTGCAGGGTGGGGGCCCAAGATACACATCTGCGTCTATGCCAAAGTCTCAAGTGATTTGGATGTCTGTCTCTGTCAGATTGGTTTCCCAGATTTGTGTCTATGCAAAGAGACAAGTGTGTGATAGTGTTGTTTCCCAGCCATACATTCCTGAGGTTACGATGTGGCCGGTGGAGTGTTACAGAATACAGGCGATTGTGAGAAAAGTCCAGCTCAGTGACAGAGTCTTGGATATACTGAGGCACTGAGGAGAGGCCGGAGGACGAACAGTTCAACAGAGGAGCTTTGTGACAGGTGCAGGACTCTGGACACACAGATGGGGAAGAGGAGCAATGGAGTCCAGCGCAGCCAAGGAGCAGCACAACGACCACTGCAGGCCACTGTGGCACTGCCATCATGACCTGTCCTATAGCACACATAGATCATCAGTTAGTTGAGCATCGAGTGCAAACAATGTTTTTACCAATCCTCCCGTAAGTCTGTAAATATAGTGTGTACAACAATTGAGTTAAAAGAAACCCACCTGTGTGTCCACTCTTGGCTGAGCTGACAGGGAAACGTGTGACTCTTCTTTAAAGACCCGACTGCTCTCGTTTTGACTTGTAGGAGAGTCAATAACAGTTTCTGATCAAAGTCTGAAGTATGATTTGCTGCTTCGTGTACCTGCCCTAAGACGATCCTTCAGTGATTCATTTACATGTTTAGTTAATGTCTTACTGTCTTTGTTTTTTCCCCTCGCTGTATGATAAGTAACTAATCCTGACACTTTATGATGAAGAGGGCCAAACCCTTGCTACACACTGGATTAGATAATAAAAGTGTAAAGACTGTTTATTACTTTTATGGTTTCGACATAAGATTCAACACGCTGATTGAAACCAATGACAACATGATTCACATACCAACACGTTTCTTTATTGAAACAAACATAGCAAATAAATGTTGTTTTCAAGTTTTTTTTCTCTTTTTTTTTCCATTAAAACAATCAAATATTTTACAGCAGGACTGAAATCCTCTGAGAACAAGTACTTCATGACATTAATAACAAATGTTCTCCAATTCAATACTGCTATAAAACAGACGAGATAATTCAAAGCAAAATAAAATCCTTTCAAGAAATCTTTTATCGTATAATATGGCACACAATTTTAAAGCACTCGCTATACACTTCAAACAAGTCACTCATATTCATGAACATTTCAAGAGAAATGCATTAATCTGTCATTTAACTTAGTGCAAACACTCCAAATCTGTTTTTCATTGTTTTTTTTTAATGTAAAAAGCCTCGGCAATAAAATTAGAACATCATACATATATACTGACTCATGAATCATCCCTTGTAAGTCCATTGGCAAGTGCATGATAGACATGTTGAGATACAGTATGCAGAAAGAGGCCTGTTCTCTTATAGCATTCCTGGATGGCTTAAAATGTTTGGGACACAGTTCATCCATTATTCTGTGCATTGCATTTTCAAACAATATACTGGACTCAGAAACTCTATTGCATGTCGCTGAAAAATAATAAAGGAAAATATCAGACACAGCTGCCAGGAGATCACATACAACCGTTGGACGAGAGTTGTACCCTCAGTTAGTAGTTTATTACCCACACTGAGCAAAAATAAATGAAGTTTAATACAGCAGTCAAAGAATGACAGTTATAATGCCCAGTTTTAGGGAACTGTCAGTCATTTTTTTGTTGAATTGTACGGGACTGAGATGTTAAAGTTACTTCAGAGTTCAATTACATTCGGTTGTATGGACAACTGTTTGTTTTCGGGGTCATCTCCTTTATATGAACAAGGATAGACTCGGACTACTACTGTGTGAAGGCAGTACACTTCAGCAGCACCACAAACACAAACTTTCTCCAGAATTACAAACAATAACAATTAACATCTCACCACAGAACTGTTGTATTAGACTGCATTAGTTTTAGCCGTCTATTAAATTGCCAACCTAGTGTATGTGCTTGTAATACTGGATGTTAAGGCAAAAAGTAAATAGCATCTATGGCTACAGCCTAATATATACCTTGCAACCACGAGGCAGTGCAAACCAAAGAATAATGCTTTTTATAATAGTTTTGAGCACATACTTTGGAAAATAAAGCTTAAATAAAAGTGGTACATTTTCAAAACAATACAAATACTGTATGTCTGTCAGTCAATATCTTTGGCCAAGTGGTAATTATCTGTAATAAATGTTTAGCTTTGCATCAAAATACATAATTGAGAATTTGATCAGGAGAATCACAGAGGTATTGTTATTGGATATCCAATAGAATGTCTTTTTATGCAAATTTGTGATCTTCAGTCATGTAAGAATTCCAGTCCATGTCCCTAGTAAGATTTTCTACATGGGTTATCCGATGTCTGGCAGCCCATATTGGAGTACTTCACCTGCACACGGAACAGAGTCCCATCTGCACACATGCAGAGCTTGTACCTCTGCAGACCCTCATCGAAATACACATCTCCTGCAGAGTTAGGGATACGTGTGGCATTGAACATGACTGAGCCATTGAGGACGATGCTGTTTTCCTGCAAACAGAAAAAACCCATAATGTCCACGTGGTCTCATCTCCCTCTGTTTCACACTGTAATGTGCGACTGTTTTGTATAATTACTGATCAAATCACATTCTACACATCTCCATACTTACAGCTCTGAGCTCGATGCCTCCTCCCACTTTGAACTCGACAGTCCTGCCCATGATGTTGACCCCCTCGTTCCCTCGAATAATAGCCTTGTTGTCCCCTTTGATGTTCAGGTCAGATGCTGCACTGCTGGTGATCTAAAATCAGACAAACAGAGACATACTTCAAATACAGATACTAATAGATGGGTGCATGTTTTGAAGTTTTATTAAAGTGGAAACACATTTCATAATCGTCAAACATTTATTTTGGACTCCTATAAATGTGCTGCTGTTGACAAATAAAACTTTGAGTCTCCCAGGTGGTGAACCGCAAACATTATGCCTGTTTTAACATTCTAATTTTAAGCTTGACAAGCTTTGGCTTTTTTCTTCTTCAAATTATTTCTGGCAGGCTGGACACTGAGAGGTGTGATACTGCCCTCCACAGTTCAAAGTTCTAAATCACAGTCGTGGGCTCATTCAAAACTTCATTGAAGTTCCCATAATGATGGTTCTGTTCAATCCCTGAAACTGAGGAGGCTAAATAGAACTCTATTATCATCAGTGTCATTGTCATTTCCCTAGTGTAACCTGTCGAAATGGCTGCTGTGCAAAGGACCTAAAAAAACATGAATGTTACATGCATGGAACTTTGACTTTAACATTTTGAGTTAATGGGCACCCGCAGTATTTTGTGCACATGCTGTAAAATACTGACTTAATAACTGAATGATCTTTTTGTTAAGGTTGGCAGTTATTAGCAATGTACACACCCTTTCAGTGGAAGCCTTTTTAACACTGAGGACTTTGACTCCTTTGGGTAAATGGAACTCATGATTGTCAAAGTCCGTGCTGAAGAACGTGTTCTGGGTGCGTGGGTCTGTGAAGGATATGCCAACATCGCTGACGATCGATGTCTTGTCCTTTTCTACACTCAGTTTAGTTGTACCTTGCTGGAACACAACCTGGAACGATAGAAATGAAGTACAACTTAAAGTTTCTTCCTAAAGCCATTTGATATATTCGACATGTAGAAAATAACCCAGCTTTTACTTAAGAAAACACAGTTTCTCACCGGGTTATTGTTCCCTACAATGACCAGGTCCTGGTCCTTCCGACCTCCTATGGTGCTTTTGTGCAGCGGGTGAACGATGCCCATGTCCGCCTTCTGTTTGAAGCGCAGCAGGCCGGTCTCATGAAACTCCATACTGTCACAGCCATTCGGACCAATACGGATGACTGTCCATATTACGAGTGTGATCTACGAAAGACCATGATTCACAATTAATGCGGCAAAGTCTAACAAAGAGGATCCACTGACAGCACATTTGGGCTTGTAGTACTCACAATGAGATTGATTAAGGCGAGGAGGAAGAGGAGGACAATGATGCAAACGGCCATGTTTCCCTTGCGTCCTCTCAGCCCTGTTTTGTGAAGACGCTCTTCCTCTATGGGTACATAGCCAGCTTTAAAGTTACTGTTGTGTTCCTTGTTGATGTTGCGTCTCTCTATCGCCTTCTCTCGCATTGACTTCTTCACCGGCCCATTGGAACTCTCCTGGAAGGTAAAAACAATTCATTAACATTAAAGCAAGACTCTATGTAACTGGACTTGCTGTCACTGAAGCCGCACGTCATGATCAAAGCAGATTTCTCACGACTTCCAAGTCTTTTTTACTGACCCTCACTGGAACGTAGTGAGCCTCATTCTGTCAGTTTGAGTCACTGACTTTGATTAAGGTACACACCTTTCACAGAGTTTCTATCGGCTCTCCCAAATCACACATAGTGAAAGGACAGAGGTTCAGGGTGCTGAGTAGGAATACAAGGAGCACCATTTTCCCTATTACAAGTCAGTGAGTCACCCATCAAAATGATTTTGAAGCGGAGTGTTTCATTTAAATTTGTGACAGTACACATCCAAAATAACATTTCCTTACAAATACTTTTAATAGCCCCATCGGCCTATGTCAAAGCAGGTGACTGAAGGAAAAGCACAGGTGTAAATAATCAAATGAATGACGGCTGAGTGCCATTTAGCTTCCTCACTGTCCTGACTGACTTGAACTGTACAGTGCCGTCATTAATGTGTTATCTGTAGCACTTCCTGCAGAACTTCCCAAAACTTTTGCGTTCAGTGTTTTGAGACCCTAAAAAATTCAGAAGACTTCCAAGGCCCACAGCCAATAGAAAGAATATAAAGCACACTGATGTAAACAGATTACAGCGACATAACCTTTGTTAATGATAATAAACAATCACAATCCCAACACTGATCAGTCCAGTTTGGCCAAAACTAAGAAGCTCTATGTTTTGTTAACAAATAAATAATTATGTAAATGTGAATAACAAAATAAGACGTCACATTTGTCCCCAGAACAAGGAATATACACTCACTTGCCACTTTATTAGGTACACCTGTTGTACTACGTGGTAACACAAATATCTATTCACCTAATCACATGACATCTACTAAATGCAATGACCTGCTCAATACAATGACCTGATTTAAGTGACTATGATCATGGTATGGTTGCTGGTATTAGGTGGGCTAGATTGGATCTTTTAGAATTTAGAATTTTGGCAATACCTGATAAAAACCACCCTTCAAAAACCATAGACTCTTATAGTTCATTCTTAAATACATACTACAGTCTCCTCTACACTGCTCCATTGTAGCAGAATATAACAAAAAAGCCATAATACAGAAACTTCAGGTTGATTTTGATGATTCTCTGCAGATGTTGCTGAAGAAACCTCTATGCGACAGAGCAGGTGACTCAGGAATTAGCGCTTTTTCCCAGCTGTGGTGTGAAATCTGATAAATAATAACAATTCACTGAATGCTGTGAAGCTGCTGCTGCTGGTAGTGCTAATGTGCTTAATCAGTCATACATTGGTATAATTATCTTTTATAAATCACATGTGTATGTTTTTCTTCTTGTATTATGATCTACATTATAATCTTTTGGGCGTTTATTCTTGTAATGAAGTGAAGTGAAGTGAAGTGCACTGACTCTGTCTCCTGTGTCTCCTGTGCTCTGCACTGGAATGCACCTCAGTTAAATGCCCCGCGACTCTCTGTCCCTGGTCGTGACTAAAAATAAACTGGACTCCTTTTGGCAGTAAAATGAAAATACACACACATGTCTCCTTTCCATGTGACTTATACGCTCTCCGTGTTCGAAAAATGACGTGTTAGCCAAACTGTCGGTGTGAAGGGGCTAAATTAATGGCATATTATTCCACAATGCAGTCCATAATAACGCAGGAGGAGGCCTGGTTAACATTTAAGCGACACAAAAGCCCACCACACATACTCGTTACGTTACTGTGGAGCGTGTAGTATAAGCCCATTATCAAACACGTTATTAAAAACTTGAGCAAAACGCAAGAATGACAACAAATTGTGAAAATAACGGACCTGCTCGGACGCCATGTTGATCCCCTCTCTCCTGCTCGCAGCAGAGGACCAGGCAGGGACCGTACCACTTCTCACAAGTCGAGGGTAAAATAAAACTGGCTGTGTTGTGAGTTACTTGTGACTAGGCAATAATTGGCCATGTAAAAACAACGTTATGTCGAGACAAACTACAACACACGTGTTGATTGTTTATGTCAACTGCGCGTGTTACAAGGAGACATTTCCATCACAATAAAAAGTGGTATATTTCAAGTGCAAGCAGCCAATGATGGAAGACTCCTAAAATAGAAAAAACAAGCCCATTCATATTTTCCTACTGGAAAACCGAGCAAAACAGAAGAGCCACTTCTACAAAAGCAATACTTGATACTTTTATAATAATAAATAAATAAATGATTTTATTATAATAATGTAATGTAATCTAATTTAATCTAATCTAATCCAAGAAGTGTTTTATGAAAACTTTTACAGGACAATTACAGGATGTTAAATGACTTCAATACATAACTAAACGGTGATTAACTAGCAACAACACGTCCCAATGACTAAAAGATTCATACAAATCTAAATGACAATAATAACAACGTAACAACGTGATCCAGGGGAGAGCAATGAACAGGATTTAGGATTTGAAAATAGTCTGAACTCATAAATAATGTGCTGCTTAATTACAATTAATAGCTATTATTAAATATAACAATACTACTACTACTTATAGCAATAATGATATTGAATAATTCATTGTGCCCAAATGTTGTTATAGTCTGACAAAACGCCCTCCAGTTGTTCTTCAGTTCAGTTTAGTGTGTGTATTTTATCAGTGTATTATAATCGGATTGACATCACTTGTGTGTCACTGAGCCTCTGGTTTACTCCGCGGTTCCTTGGTGTCGTTTAACAGTGTGACATTACATGAGTGGAGACGAGAGTTCAACCTGCCGAGAACACTGACTTATTCTAAAAGAATTCTAAAAGAAATGTGAGCAGGTTGGATGGTTGTCAGCTCGTCTTTTCGCTTGGTTACCAACAACTGAAGCGGTGCTTGTCATTCGTGTCCTAGGTGGACAGACAGACAGACAGACAGGACAGGAGAGGACAGGAGAGGGCAGAGGACATCGCTGCTTTCTCAGATTAAAAGGCCATTGTCCTTTTGTTCGAGGGTTGGTTATCGTGGACGAACATGGCCGACAGTTTAAGAAGACTTGCCAACACGTCTTCCTTCAGCGTTTTACAGGACAAGCTCGAGAGCTGGAACCAGGATTACCATGTAAGTCCATCAATAAGTCATGGTCGACCTAAAAACTACTTCATTTGCTGTCTGTTTCTGGGTGCTTTTATTTATAGTTAGAGGCCAAACCTTACATTAACTTACTTTGTCAATATGGTTTTTGGATAATTTTGTTTTAAAAATATTGGGTTAAAAGTCTTCATATAGCAGCGCACACTTCCACTAAATCCACTAAGCTTAACTGCTTTGTTTACTGATGTCAACTGGTTATTGGTTTATTATAAACGGATATTAATCGGATATTAGTTTAAAGTCAGTGTTTTGAAAATGCATACGATTATTTAAAACTTTACTGCAAAGGAATGCACTTGTTTTCATTAGCTTACATTGATTTTCCAGTGGCAGAGTTTGGTTGCTATGGACGCCAGTCGCCATGGCTACGATAGGACTATTCCAAAGATCTTTTACTTCCCTATAAAGATAGTTCAAGTCCTATTGCTTCCGGTCAAAAGTAACGAGGACCGGAAGTGACTACTCTAAAACCACAACATCTTAAACTTAGTACCTTTTGTTTCCACAGCAGTCATTTAAAACCCGCACATTTAAGCTTATAAACTATTATTTACTCACACAACACTTAGTTTATAGAGGTCAATATTTAGTTTTATCACAATCTCTTGCAACAAAACATTGGACTGTAAACATTGGTGTACATCTGATACTGCTATAGCTGTAAACAAGCAATCTGTGTTCTTTAACAGCCAAATCGGAACATTTTGATAAATGACCTATGTGATACAGCCTGCAACTTTACATTTTCAAATTATTATTATGTAATATATTATACTACTATTACATGTATCCTCCCAGATCATTTCCTGTGACCAAAATCTGAATAAATGTTGCGAGATGATTGAATTGACGGCCAAGATCCAGGGCCAACTGTTTGCTATCCTCAACCTCACAGCTGCAGAGGGTAAGCTTAACATTTGCCGTGTAAATCTTTGTCTTCTTTAAAAAAACAACAACAAATGTTTCAAGACACACGTTTGTTGACATATTGTTCATTTTGAATCAGGTGGACAGTACGCTGGAGTGGACACTCTCAAAACACGTCTGCTGCCGTGGCTTGGAACCTGTTTCTCAATAACAAGACCCACATTCGCTGACGACACGAGTCTACAGCTCATCCAGGTGACATAATCACAGAATGTCTCATCATCACTATACATTGAAATAGTGATTATGTCGTGTAACACAACTTCTTGCAAATAAAAATATGTGTCCATTTGAATATCCCTCTATCATGACATCTTGGTGCTTTTGTATGTATTTACTCTCAGGACTCAGTGGAAAAGGACAGGAGGATGAGGGAGCTGTCTGTCTCTCATGACAATGAAATACAGAAGATAGAGACTCAGCTGTGCTCCACTCGCCTGCACCTTGACTCTGTGAGAGCAGAGTAAGTCCAAATTATATAAATATATACAGTACATAACATCAATATGCTATATATAGAAAAATATTGACAGGCAGGTCATGTAATGTTAACTACGTGAAGTTCTGCTAATGAGCCACAGAATTTAATTAAGTTTTTCTTGTCTTGTATGATCGGTCCATGAGCATGTAGACTAATGTCATTTTCTCTTGCACACTTTATTTATACTTTTACATACTGTCTATTTGGATGAACAGCTTGGTTGATACTCAGAATCAACTGGAGGACACAAAGAGCAAATCAGCAACCACTCTGCTGGCCACTGAAGATGAAATATTACAACTCAAAGCAGAGTGCGTGACTCACACACATATTGGAGCAAGATGCACTCCATTTGCAATAAGAGGTGGCATATGTACTTCTGATCAATGTTTGACACGTGTGTTTCAGTTTGCGATCTGCACGTGAGCAGGCGGAGCTTTATAAAAGGAAGCTGGATGCTGGTGAAGAATATCAGCATCAGATCTGCTTGCTGAGAGATGAGGTGTCATTCCTGAGCTCAGAGAAGTCCATGCTGAAGGAGAGGTACTCACATAGACCCCGTGCAATTACACCAATATGGTGTATTTAAATACTGACACGACTATTTATTTCCCCCCTCACTTTCAGGCTGGCGAGGAGTCGTTCTCCAAGCCCTTTGCCCAGACTCAGTCGCTCTTCGAGCCCCACGAGGAATGAGTCACCCACCAGAGCACAGCTCACTAACTCCTCCCGCCATGCACGCCTCGTGTCTCGCTTCAGTGACATGTACGCTGTGGAGCGTCTGGAGGCCCAGAGCACACTTCGACGCTATATTGCTGATTTAGAATTGGTCCAGAAAATCATCTTCATTGCTGTTGTGGTACGAATTCAATCATTTTATGACCCAAAAAAAGAAGGAGAAACTGAAAAAAACGGAGGGTTTGTGTTTGATTAAGTTGTGTGTGTGTTAATCACCTAGGAATCCTTTATGGCTGCAAAAATAGCCTACCGCCAGTTTAAGCTACGCGTCAGAAAGACCCTGTCCCCATCCCATTTTGGACCAGAAAGTCTAGAGGACACGGCTGTGGACTACATAGTCAGAAATTTGGACCTATATGATGTACAGGACAGTGTCAATGTAAGGTTTCCTCTGCTCTGTTATGAGCAAACGCGTGAACTTTGACACTGGGAGTGGATGTGACTGAGTATTTCCTCTCCTCAGGCTGTGATCAATGCCATGAACGTGAACCCTCGGATCTCCTTCCCACCCGAAGTGGATTTTGTCCTCATCAGTGCCTTGATCAGAGAGACATGCAGGGTGGCCTTTGCCATGCAGACCCTACAGCCCCCACTTGACTTGGCCTTTGCCAGTGATGGAGAACTTTACAACGACAACAAGTCAGTTCACTTTACATTAGTGTGTCTATCAGGGAAATCACAACAGTCCAGGAACATGTGTTATTTATGGATATTTTAAGGAGAGACATGTGGTAGTCATCTGGTCAGTTTGGATGCACTTTAATTCTATATTACATTACCAGTTGTGTTTTGTGTCATTTGATATCTCTACCAGTAGATGTCCCTCTCACCGCACACACAGCACTTAACCAGAAACACACTCCTTGCTCAGCTCCCTCTCACTGCTCTCTTTTCCCTTCTTTCACTCTCTGACAGGTATCGTCGTAGCTATGACTCAGAGTTCACTGCTCCTCTGGTGATGTACCATGTGTGGCCGGCCTTGATGGAAGGAACCAATGTGATAGTGAAGGGCGAGGCTGTGACCCGAAGGGGAGCTCTGGTACTGACTTTACATTACTATCACCAAGTGTTGCTCTAGAGAATAATGGAAAAGCCTGGCAGTACATGTAGAGAATCATGTGTTTATGTGCCTGTTTTTGCAGTGGAGTAAAAGCCGGAGTGCCAGCCCTGCACGCTCTCGCTCTCTCAGCCCAACTCGCAGTCTTGTAAGTCGCCACAATATCTGACAGTCCAACCAACCACACTAAGCACAAATACAGTTTGGTCACAAAAGAATAACTGCTTAGATACTCAAATTAAGATTTAATAACAATTCCATTTTACAACATACATGCACACCAATGGACCTAAGGGTGCGTAACTCTGCATGATTCGGTTTGGTTTTATTTAAGCTTTTTAAGTTACGCCACAATTAAACTTAATATAACCAGCATCATTATCTGTTTTCAGGCATTTAACAGCAAAAGAAGCCTGTCTCCTGAGCGACTCACAGCCAGACACCTGTGATCTCTGGCCTCTCTTTCATCCGGACAGAAATCTACACCTCTACTTAACGTCCATAATTTAGGTTTTTATCTGTGATTTTCCGCCCATGTCTGATAACACAGATGCTGTACTAAACAAAGGCTGTTCAGTGTTTACATTTTTACATTTTACATTTTGACACATGGCAGTTTTTATGGGCCACTGACTGACCATAACAAGAGGTCATTACATTGTGAATGAAGCAGAAGAGCCTGGCAGCTAACTGAAAAATTGTCTTTGTGTTTTAATTGTTACCATTTAAAAGAGAAAGAAAAAGAAAGAAAATAGTGTTTTAGTGATTTTCTTTCTTGAGGTGTAGTTTAGAGAAAAATTAACAACTGTTACTCAAAATGTAGCCTTTTCCTTTTATTCATTTTAAAAAAGCCTACATCTGTATGTAGCAGGATGAGTTAGGTATGCTACAGGTGCTAAATCTTGTGCTAATGATCAGTGCTAACTTATATACCTCTAGTATTGTTGTGATAATGGTCATTGCTAGTCAGTTGTCATGGTTACTGTCTTTTTAATCTTTTTATTTTATTTTCTGGTGCTCTTGTTATCAGACTCAAGACAGAATGGACCCACAGAACACACTCAGAGGCAGGAATTAAAAGTGCATGCAGTAGTCAGCACAGAGTCAAAGGTATTAAAGCAGGCAAAAGGAATTGTCAACAAAAAACAAAAAACACCCCAAAAACCCCAGCAGAGATCACAACAAAGTCACTAGAAATACTAGACTAACATTAGCCCTCTCACATTGTGATAAAGAAGAGCTAAGACCTGAGGGAGGGGAGACAGAGCTTAAATACACTGGCAAGACAACGAGACACAGGTGCAGGGGCAGCTAATCACAGGAGCGGGAAACCTGACAGGAAGTGAGATCTGAAACAATACAAGATAAATATTAAGAAAACACCAAATAAATATGAATGGCACACACACTGAGATGTATTGCTGATATAACACACTGTTTGTAATATAAATAACATGAAATAGTTTAGCTTTTCATTTTTTTAATTGTTTTTTTCTCCCCAAATGTATAGAATCATATAATAGTTTTTTTTAAGTGCAGCATTGTCTGGATGCATTCAATATTATATTGGAATTTTATTTTCCCATATTATATAACCATATTCTGATACTTAAGTCCTTAATTGGCTTATTCATGGCAAATTTACTTTTAACAGATACAGTAGAAATAATTACACTTCATTTATCTGTGCTGTGATGGACATTCTTTGACTGTACCTTTTGTGTTTGCTTTTGTTAAAAAAATACAAAACATTTATTTCCCCCAGCCATGCATTGTTTGCCTATGTTTTTTATGAGTCAGCAACACTACTGTCCCTGTTATAACAGGGATACATTTAGATCAAACCCTTCAACATGAATGCTGCCTTCATCAAAGGCTTTTACTGTAGTGTTTTCCCCACAATGGACTCAATGAATATCCCAATTTACAATTCCTGCAATCATAGTCACACCACTATTCTAACAATAGATGGCGCTGGTACTCCACCATGACAGAACACCCAAATGGCAAAATCCCTGCAATGGGTTGCAATAGTACCTTTTAAAAATGACAAATGAGACAAGTGTTTGATAAATTAATAATCACATAGTATTTTGTTTTTTAAATTAATCTACACTACAACTACACACCAGGCAGCCCTACTATACATGCACACCATTACTTTCTCCCACATTTCCTATTGCGTGACAATTAAATTCATGCAAAAATATTGGAGACTTGAGTTTTGAAAGCTTCATTGATCTCTGTTTTGTCATTTTCAAATGTGTCAGTAATTTAGCACCAGAGCCACTCTGTGGTTTCAGGATGGCAGCAACACTCAGTGGCAGCTCTGTCATTAACAACTGTAAAAATTTGGGCAATCAGCTTTGTCCATCAAAGAAAATCCCATGTGGAATTCAATACCTCATGAAATAAAACTGATCAAATATTTCAAAACTTTCACTGTAAAGGTCAAGATTGTACCCATTTTTTAATATAGACTCAATAAAGTGTGTTTGCATTTTTACATTGGATTAGGTACATGAGAAAGGTCTATATATATATATATATATATATATATATATATACATCTATATATATATATATGGTATATATATACCATATATATTTGGTTTATTTATGTTTATACTGTCTTATATTATTGTCTTTTTTTTTACTGTATATGCGATACTCCTTTTATTTTGCAAACTAGCAAATTGCTATATACTGCATGTGCAGTACATCAGATGCACTTTATGTCCACTGTGTCTCACTGCATTGTCCCTGATAAATAAAGATGAATTGAATTGAAAAATCATATATGCTGTCTCGTGCTGTAAAAGTATTTTGCAGCCCTGAAAAGCATCTCCTGCGACCCGTCCTGACCCAGTCTGCGAGAATGACTGACTCCGGGAATCCCTGCAGGAATCCCAGCAGCAGCAGCATCCCTGACGCAGTGCACTCAATTGATGGCTTAGCATATTGTCAGCCATCTAATTAGGTCTGTCTGTAGGCCCCGCCCAGTCCTGCACCAGGCAAAGCAATTACACTGTCAGCTCTTCAAACAATATCTAATATCTGAAATGAGGCATTTGTTCTGCAGAGCAGAAACTGGAACTGTAGCAGGCTCTCCTTCATTTCCTCAAAGTGAACTGATGATTAAGAAGAGTCTTATAGGGTTGATCACTGATAGGAACAAGATACATTTGTGCTTATTTGATATACTAATAGCTGGATTCATTTGTATGCATTCATTCATTCATTCATCTCACTCTTTTCTCATTTAATTCAATGGGAATCACATTCATGCAGCAGTGGTTAGACTTGGCCGAACTGTAAGATTACATGGTGTGTTTGTAACTGCAGTGAATAAAGAATACTTGAATACTTTGCTGAATGCTGTGATTTTGTGTCTAGGACAAACATATTTTGAATGCTATACGAGTGGCATAGCTTGAATAATATCATCTTATGGTTTTAGCCACAAAAATGCTCTGTGGTTCCAGTGTCTTTTCTGTGTGAGCATGAAGCCCACACCAACTTCTATGCCATTTCTGCAAGTCATTAAAATTCACATTTATTCTCATGAAAATACAAAATATCCTTTGTTAACTCTTGTGTTAAAGATTATTGTGAATGACTTGGAGAACCGGCATGGAAAAAAGATGGGGCTGAGTATACAGACATTCATGTCATGGAAACTTCCACTATGCCCCCTCATCACATTTCCACACAATGAGTGTCTTGTGTGATCTGCCGCAGTGTGGAGAAGTCCAGACTCTTGGCACACAGACCACACTCTGCTGCTGCTATGATATAAGTGGAAGGTTCTCAGTAATCCAGGTCATTGTCATCATCAGTAGTTAGCTGTAGGCAACTGGACGTCTCCCCTTTCACCTAAGATGCTTCTTCAGTGAACCGTCTCCATGAGGAAACCTCTTGGTTGGTGTCCAACTTAACCCAAGCAAGTCCAGTTGGCTACAGCTAACTACAGAAGAAGATAGTTTAGGTTAGAGTTAGGCATTAAGTGTGTATGGTTAAGGTTAGGGATAATGCTTTGTTAAGGCTGTCCAAATGAATTGAAATCAATGCCAGAACCAACTTCATTTTTTGGCATAGACACCGTCCAGTTGTCCTCAGAGAGATGAAAACATCCTCATAGGGCAGAACTTAATTTCTTAAGAAGTTTGGAAATAAGACTTGAATTGTGGTTAGGTTAAGGTTAGGGTTGGGCATTTCATTTTCATGGAAATCTTGAATATCTGAAGTAATGTTGCTAGAATAAAAGGCACTGTGTTGAGTGACCTTTTTTGTTCAATAGGAGGAAACTACTTGAATCCCTGTGTCTTCACAAGCTGGACTCAAGTGAGTGAGGAGGACACTAAATATGAAGCTGATCTGTGTCGAAAATACTTTATAATTAAATCAAGTTGTCGCATGTCCAGTACCGGCCCACTGAAACCCAGCAAAACACTTAAATGTAAACAGATTTAGAACTTAAATGTATGGAGGCACTGTCAGGTCACCTAATTTGACACAGAGAGAGAGATGTATGAACAGGAGATGAATGAAGACTGACAGTAGTGGTTGGAGTTCACCCTAAGAACACTCGCAGAGCTGCAATCCCTGCTGAAGTTTCAAGATTAGTGGCAGGAGTCTGACTCATTACTGCTGGACTGTGTGATCTTTCCTCTGGCTCTTCCTAACATGCACACTACTGGCAAGAGTTGACTTTCTGGAGCTTGAATGTGACGATGAGTGCCCACCCTCATCCCAACTACCAGACCAGAGGGGAGAGAGGGAGGGAGGGAGGGGGGTAATAATGGGCCTGTATATCACAGAACATGATGACACGATTATGGGTGCATAAATCAAAGGCAGCATTAAAATACACAGAGGAGAGGAGGACGGAAATATTACGCTACTCATTCAAATGCAAATAGTGACTAAATATAAATACTTTTGTGACTGTGTTCTTGTCTCTATAGAGGAACCATTCAACACAGGAGTTGATGAGCCGCTGTAGGTTGGCAGGGCCTTTGTATTTGATTTCAGTGCAGTCTGTGGCCCAGAGAGGCCGTTAAACACATCTGGAAAAGAGCAGCATGCAGGTTTGCACAGGAAGATCTCACAATTTATGACAGAAGGGACAAAGCAGAGGTAGAGAGAGAGACAGCGCTCATCGTGACTGTGGCCAGAGACGTCATCTCAGTGTTGTGTATAATAACTGGTGAGCGCACCACTCGGACAAATCTGACCCCACCCTTGTTATTGCTCTTGTAGAGGGACACCCCATGGGTGATCTCCTTGGCACGGACAAAGGGGATGAGGTCATATGAAGGCAGTGGTTGGAGGCAGACGTCCTGTGGATGCTGAGGGGAAATCAGGCGTGACTGCAGATCTCTTTTCTCAGCTCCAATGAGATCAGACATCAAGAGACCAAATCCTCTGTTTGAGACACGATGGATAAATACTTCCTTCCTCTCTCTCTATGACAACGGTCATATTCAATGAAGATAAACGGCTTCAAAAATATGGACTCTTTCTCCCAATGCAGACATTTGTCCGGAGTGTTTCCTCCTTCCTGTCCTGTCATCCATCACACATCTGGGCTGTGACAAGCCACAGAACTTTAAGAACGTCCGAGAGCCAAACCATTTTATGTGCTTACTGCACAACGGGGCCAGTTTCTCACAAGCTGTGATGTAAGTGTTGATGAATTTGTGATTTCCTTGCTCCAGAGACAGAAATGAAATGTTTCAATTATTACTTTGACAGACTTTTTCATAATATTTTCCATATGAAATCAACACAGGTGCATTCTAATGAGCTGTCCAGACCCCGGTTGGTAATCGTGTGCCCATGCAGCAACACAAAAGCAGAGCACAGACTTAGGTGATTGGGTTCATGAAATTCCACAGCATCGTTCTGAACACTTCATTAAAGGCTGTCGTAACCTTTTCTCTTAACTGAAGTTGGAGGCGATCAACTAGAAGAGCTGAGAGAAAGAAAACTCTATTTACACTGACTTATGGAAAATGTCACAGTTTCCAAGCAAAGGTGTCAATCTGTGCTGAGGTCACATGGTTTGCTTTGTCAGGAGGCGCACTGTGCTCAACTTAACCTGAAAAATGGAGCCCCGCTAGAATGCTCCCTATAAAACCACATCTGGATGGTGTGATTAATGCGAATAACAGCCAGTCATTTACATTACAGAGTAGCACTGGCAGCGGAGAGGCCCAATGCTTGCAGGTGTGAGTGAGAGTTGAAGATTAGTGCTCCGCCGGGGCTTGTTACACTTACAGTTTGACGGGAACAGATCAAATCTGGCGCCAATCTTGAGTCCGACTGGCCTCAATGCTGTAGACCCCCACCCTGAGAGGAGGTGGAGAAAAGGAACATTAGAGGGAAAGAGAAGAGAAGAAAAATACAGTAAGATGTGGTGGATCTGAGAGCTAGAATAACAGCGAGCTCACAGAGAATGAACACAACTATTGAATGTATGGAAACTTTCTTGTGGCTGTGGTTTGAGCTGTGGCAGTGTTGAGGCTTTCTAGCGTCACTAATACGTCTTTGTGTCTGTCTCTGTCTTTTCTCTGTTTCTACCTCTCATGAGAAGAGCTGAAACTGTGCATTTTGTGGGAAAAGATAGAAGTGAACAGTTATGGGCACGTTGATTTTAAAAGAATAGGAAAAACAGAACAACTGCACTAAATAAAATGTCAGAAACGCAACATTGTGTTTCATGAATCACTTCATGATTTATGACATAAAGTGTAATGCAGGACTTTAAATGAAGTAGTATTCTTATTTACCACTAGATGGCACTTTAACACTATAATTGTTTCCAGTTTATTATAATGAAACATATACAGTAGTCGTGGAAGATGTATTCAGATCCTAACTACCAACACACACAATAAATCCTGTTGACTGCTCCCATACAGTGTTTTTATTACATAATGTTAGATTAATCTTATAAATGCACATAACCATGTAGTCATTTTACATATTTACTACACCAGAGCATATAGCATAAGTAATATAGTTGAGAAATAGTTCCATGTAAAGTAAAATTAAATTAACACTCATTGGTGCAGGTGGTGACACTTTTCATTGCAGGATAAGGTAATAGTCTGGTAATACTGTTGTATTAGGGAGTAATATCATGGTAATAACATTTTATTTTCATGGTTAGTGTCAAGTAATAGCTTAGTAATAACAATTGACAATATGTGTGTGGGCAGATTAATTTAAAATTAACAATTTTAATTTTAATTTTAAAAAGATGTTAACTGTATCCATTATGGGCAAATGCAAAAAACAAAGTGGTCCTAAATGGTGGCTTCAATACTGCTGACCTGTCTCCTGCTATAAGAACATAAAGGCTCATTCATACAAACAGGTGATAGTACACTTATAACAGTTATGTATAATTAAAAATAAAAAATAAAATAAGAAAAAAACCCACTTAATTTGACTGTACCTATACAAATGAGTTGCATGGTTTCACTGCTTTGTTCTGCAGAAACAGACATTAACATACATGAAACATTGTTGAATTGTTAGTTCACAGTTTCCTGCATTTGTGTTACTTAACATCCCTGAAACCTATCAATTTTTCTTTTTGGTTTATGGGTTACAGCCTAAAAGTCTTCAGAAACACAGTTGCTCTTGGGTTAACATGAATCATAGTGTGCAGCTTCCTGTGGAAGACGACATTTCTGAGAAGTGCCTAGAGTCTTTTCAGAGAAACAGAATGGGAGGTGAGCATCATGTCTGAGACCACCTGTGGCTCTTCACAGCAGCTTCATATCAATTAAAAAGAAGAAGAAAAGAAATTACCTGGAAAGACAAACATCCTCAGTCACCTCTCAGACTGAACTGCAAAATCCGAACAATAGATTCACAGTCATCACCTCCTGGGAAGAGATGCAAGGGCAGGTTGACACGTTAAATCAGATCAGCGTTGTAGGAAGTGGATAATGATAATTGATGTACTGATTCACCTTTTTCTGGACAGAAAAGAATAAAAGTAAGCAGGAATTACACAAGGTACAATTTTTTCCCCATTAAAACATACAAAGAAAAATAGGACAAAAGTAATGAGTCGGTGCGACCTCGTTGGATGCAGCGAAGACAGACAGAAAGAAGTAGAAGACGAGTGGAGATTGAGTGGAAGTGTCCTCATAGGGTAAAGGCTGTGTCAGTCCCCTGGTAGACATTGTATTTGTTCTCCTGGGAGATTAACTGAGGTTTTAGGGTGACTGGGAGGACACAAAGCTGATAGTGAGAACCAAAACTAACAGAATGTTCCTCTTGGACTGAGGCATATTCTGGACAGGCTTCGATGCTGTATAGAGCCGTTAACTAGTATATATAATATAATATTCTGTTCCTCTTCAGTCTCTTACTCCCGAGACATCGATGGCACACTAGTAATCTTCTTTTGACTTTGCTTCCCATTGGACATCATTCTGAAATATAAAATATGTCCAAAATTCCTGTCAACAGTCTATAGTTAGACACACAACAAAGTTATGTATACACATGCTTGACCAAACAAAACTGGTTGTAACACAGTAAATAATTCCTCAATTATAGATGATGGAGCTACAAACTACATAGACACAGAAGTTTCATATGTTCTTTATCCAGTGAGAAGTGAAATATGTTCATCTTCTGAAGTTGCCCTTTAACCTTTTGAATTCAAAACATCATCAGCTCATTGATGAACCACATTAGGCACTATAACTTATGTGGAGTCACAGTGACTTTGACATTATGATCAAAAATCTTACCAGTTCCAATTAGAGGAACTTCCTTCTGGACTTTTATGTCACATTCATTGGAACAGACAATTGGTGACTTGCAATGGTGAGTCTCCCTTCTGTCTCTACTCTCCCCCACCTCTCCTCTGCCCCTATTCTTCCTATCACCCCAACCGGTCGAGGCAGATGGCTGCACATGTTTGAGCTTGAGATAATGTATGTTGTGATTTGGTGCCATACAAATTAAACTGAATTGAATTGAATCACCCAAGGGCAACATTTATGCGCATTACCTTGCAGAAAACGCCAAAGCATCTCTTGTGGTGAGAGTGTAACTGTAGCGGATGTTAGCGAGAGGAAATAAGAGAGGACACTTTCTGTGGCACATCCTCCAAACTAGAGCGGAATAAAACAAACACTCGAGGAATATAGATGATAGTCATTTTATTTAACAGGAGAGAAAAAACAAACAAACTCAAAATGAATGTGTTAGACTTGTGTTTCTTCATATTAAAGCATTTACGCTCATCACTATAATAAAGTGCACTTTCAGTTTATTACAGCCACCAGAGACTTAAGAGTCGCCTCCTCCTCCTTCTTTCAGACGAGTTCAGGTCCTGCACCTGAGCTCACATAGGTAGATCACTATCTTATCACAGTAAGATAAACAAGTGGGTGACAAATTAAAGGGAAAACCTGGAAAAATGAGGCATGAGAGAAATGTTTGTAAATGAAGAGAATGTTATGCTGTGGCCTCCACAATCACCAAATTTCCACCTTACGCAACATGTATAACAAGAGATTTCTGGACTGATGTTTGCCATGACAACCAAAACACCAAGTGAGGGAATCTCTTTTGGAAGAATGGTGTTCATCCCTCCAGACTCAAAATGCCAAGGTGCACCAAAACTCTTCTTGCATCGCCTAATGGTCCACACCTTAATAAGACACTTGTACGTATTTTGGTTTTTCCCTTTCATTAGCCACCTGTCTGTGTAAGACCAAGTGCAACCACTGAGCACTTCTCAGTGAGGGCAAGTGCATAAGTGTTCATGGAAGAGCAGCACATGAAAAGTCCTGGTCTTCTCGCCAGAGTCTCATCCTGCTACAGTTTTCTTCCCTGGCTCAGTTCAACCGAGTAAAAAGTAGTAACACGACAGACGGTGACCTCTGCATACAATTGTGATTGACTCTGTAATGAAGTGATTGTAAAACAGCACAGTATTTCTCAACAGGGTTACATTAATGGTCAGTGTTGAGCTAAAATCTCGTACTTTAAAAAAATATTTTGTTAAATATATTTCCAGACACGTTTTCTACATAATATACACTTTACAAAAGAAACTAATGTTCTGTTAGACTGCTGCAAGGTCAGAGTTGACCACAGTTTGGCACGTATTCCTCGTGATTTCACCCGGTAACAGACTAAATGGAAGAGACAAAAACAGAGTATCCTCATTTTCACCCTCTCCTGTGTTTGTATGGACAACAAAGTCAATTCATCCTTATTACTTATGACACGTGTCCTCTGATGGACAGCAAAAAGGAATGTCACGCATGTAAAAAAAACAGTTCTTTGAAATCACACTGTTCTATAGAGCTGAGGCGTGTCAACAAACCCTGGGCTTAATCGTCTACAGTACGCGGGATATATCGTATTACTTATGAATGCAGCTTTAAAACGTCCCTCTATTCAGGATTCAAGTGTGCTACGTAGTGTGATACACAACTTTTATCAACAAAGTCAAAAACAAACTAAGAGAACACGAACACGCTGTGGATGAAATTTAAAAAACAATAATGTGTATGGTTGTAAAAAAACAAACTGGTGAAAGAACATGGTGGCCAACATCAGCGCAAGGTAGTGTGCATTGCAGGTAGTGAAGGAAGACTTTCATTTTGAGATGATTAGGACTTATTTACACAGCACTGGGAGAAAAGAACCGTCTATAAAAACCAAAACACATCAGCTACTAACATTTAAATAGATTATAGATTAGTGTCACTGGGAAATTGCACATTGGATAAGTTCAGCCATTAGTGCAGAATAGCCATTTACTTTTCATGTCAATTAAAAGGATTATAAGCAGTCGTGGGTTGTGTTAATCTTATACTTCTTAAACATGCAAACCAAGAAATAAAACTGATAAAAAGTATTTCAGATTATTTCGGTGTATTATACACACAGTGTCCTTTGCACAAACACTTCATTTATCATTGTCATAAATAACATAAATAAATATGTTGATCAGGACCAGCAGCTTTTCCTTTCCTGTGTAGCGATATAAGGGCGTGTGGCTCAACTGGATCAAAGTATTGGATCATATCTAGTCCGATATTAAATCAGAGTTACTCGGTACAGGTAGTTTTAAGCTTGTGAATCAATTAATGGTGATGTATTGCTTCAGATTCTCACATACAGTCGTATTATACAGTGTTCACTTCTCATGTATCCACCAGGGATATAAACACATCAAAAGGACAAGACAGAGATGGGGAAATTAAAAGAATCATGATAAGAAAGAGGACCATATATATATGTACACACATAAACACACACCTATAAAGGATGTAGTAAAACTGCTTACAATTGTCTGCCGAGTCCAAATCAAGGGGTCGGTCTCCTTTGCAGGCGGCAATTGAGGCCGTCCTTTTTTTCAAGGCTCCTTTAAAAGTGGCCGACAAATGCATCCTTGCATCCTCGAGCCTTTAAGAATTCAACAGGTGGCTGCTGGACCTTTGCCAGGATTCAGTGAGCACTGTAGACAAACCGGTTTTTCAAAACACACACAGGCTTCATCTCAATGGATTAGCGAACAGTTTGAGTTTTACTGAAAATATTCAAGTGTTAGGTTGATCTGTACCACGTCCAGCTGCAGCTCTGTTGCTAGGCGACAGTGGTACGGATGGGACAAGCTGGTGACACGAAAAGGGAAAATGTCTGTAGACCAGGTCTTCAAATTTCAGTTTGACCTTCGCAGTCCCTACAGCCCCTGGATTGGGACACACCTTGTTTGTCCATCAAAGCCTTCACTTCACCTTGATCCTGGTGGAGAATCAGCGTGGCTATTAGATGTAGACTCCTTTATTTGTCCTCCTGTTGAGCATTTTTGCTTTTGTTTTAAAGTGCAGTCCAGATGCAGGTGACTAAAAGACAAGAAGCAAATTACAGATTGGGGGGGGCACAAGTAAACCCAGAGACTCAGACTGGGACTGGCACATATGTCTGACATGGAGGAGGAGGGAGGGATGGGCTGAGATCTGTTCGCCTGAAGGTAAAACCATAAATATCCTATTCAGTCTCATCTTGATGGGCGATCTGGCTCCAGTCACTCCCTGGACTGATAGAAGAGGATATATCCTGACTCAGAGTTCTTAGAGATGTCTGAGGTAAGCCCATAAAACTCCTCAATGGCCTGGGCATCAATTTTCTGCAAGAGAGAACAGAAACGTAGTTTACCGTAAGAATAAAGACCACCAACGAGGAGCAAACAGATGAGTCAAACAACAGCAGACAGAGCAGAGGGAGGGAGTGACGTACCTCCACAATATCATCATCAAACAGCAGCCAGAAGCCATGACTCTTCACTATTGTGATGTAATGACCTCGGTTTGGGCCACTGAGGAAATAAAAGAATAAAAGTGACTCAGTCGCTATTATATAGATGTTGCGTTTCTCCCACACCGTCTACATCATAACTTTATCATCATCATCATCATCATCATACAACCTTCCACACAAATACCTATTTGTTATTACATCCGACCTTCTAAAATGCAAGTGCCTAACAATGCTGTGTTACAAAACAAATGTTTGCATTATCTAATGGTCTTTGAGGTGTCACATTTTAGCACCGCTCAAAAAATATGCTTCAGAGAACTTATCCTGTTTTACAGAGATTGACATTTCATTTTTCATTCTGTCCTGGGGGAGAAGTTGCCACAACAAACGATTTGCATATTTTGATTTGGCATGGCTTCTCTTGAGTGAGCCAAGAGGAGCCATGCAGACAGCCAAAAAAAGTCCAGCAATGACATCATGTCGTAGCGCAGCAGTATGTGAATTGACATGATGCTCTTTGAGAATAAAATCCAATCTAAAGCTGCTGCTAAAGACTGAAGTAGACGTGGCTTGTTAATGGCGATCGATTGTCGTGATCACTCATTAAACGTAACGCGTACAAAGGCTTGCACCTCACGGCAAGCAAAGCTCCTTTTCCGCTTTTATCATTCAGAGCAAATGTAATAGCCTAATTATTAGCTAGATAAGTGTGTTTGTGATGAATTGCCTCGTCTCTAACGTGTCAGAGAACAATCCACACAAAGCTGAGAGTGATTTTAATTAATGGCGAGGAGCAGTGGCCTTGCTTGAGGGAGGTGCAACACTGGATGAGTAAAACCAATTATCAATGTAAAGTACCTGCCACAGTGAACCACCACAGCCACTAGATCATACATGCGATCGAGGTTGACCGCATCCCCAGATGTGTTGAACAGACGGAGTTCCAGGGGGAAAACCACTCTATAGGACAGCTTGGTGTAGCGGTGCAGCTGCTCCATGTATTTAAACCTCTTCAGGTGCAGTGCCAGAATCATGGGGAGCTTCTTCACACGCATCCTGCAGAAACGGACACGTCAGTCAGTGTGTTTCTCACATAACAGAGATGATGTAGACCTCTCGGACAACATCCTAACACCCTCCATTTTCATTGAAAACCGTATTAAATTGTGCTCTGCATACACCTGCTGTCTACATTACATACATTTAAAAACGCTGCTGGTTGTGATTTACATAGAAAACTGCATGTTTGCGTGAACAGGCTGAAACAGAGACCATCAGACACGATGATTTATGCCGTTAATCACAGTTACCTCCTGAGTGATTATCTGCTACAACAATTAACACTTAACTTCTTCCTGTTCCTTAACAGCTTCCTGTTCACACTGGCAAGTGCATGCCCAGTGAACCTGAATGGTCAATTATAGGTTTTGTAGGTGTTTCAGTGTATATGCAGTTTACATCTGATGGGAAGATGAACAGATGTAGGCTCAGTGCTTTACTGACCGTTTCTGTGCTTCCTGCTTGCTGCAGCACGTCTCACAGTAGTATTTGTACTCACTGCACAAAGTCTCTGTGTTACTGAAGTCCCTGGAGGGGAGAACATGTTCGCAGGAGGCTCCATTATTCACTTTTAATCAATCAAAAACAGTGTATGACGATGATAATGTGGGACATTAGATTATACAGTACAGAGGTGTGGAAAAAAACCTACCTACCTGAGACAGTGTGTAATTGATGTGTTCTGCTCCACATCCACAGAAAGATCCAGAAAATCCTCATCTTTGCTGCTCACCTGTCACACAGGAGGGGGAGACACCAAGGCCATTATTATTATTGTTATATCCTATGACTAAGTTAATGAGGATGATGAAGCGTGCTGAATCACCCACCTACACCCAAACACACACAACCTGTCTTTGAAATGCTTATTATACAGAGTAGCTTTTGTCTTAGTGCAGTGCTTTGATGTTTGCAGTGGTTGTTCGGGGTAACACGTCCCACACCTCACTCTCTGACGACAAAGCCTCTCCTGACCTGATGTGGTCGGAGCCCACTGGGTGTGCTCACTAAATCATGTCCCAGTGTCTCTGTAATGGGCTAATCTCTTGTTCAGACTTATTCAGGAGGAAGCACTTGGTCTGGGTGACACAGGGACTGGCAGAAGTGACGACTGCTAACACGACATGAACAACCCGTCTCACAGAACATTAATAGGCAAAAGAAGCAGAGAGACACACCGTTTCACAGTTGAGGCAGCGTGTCTCATTGGTCAGTGTCCCTTGGAAGATATCGTGAACCCATGTGGGTTCCGTCTTGTTCTCTGCCTCGGTCTCCATGGTGACTGCGGTGCCATTGTTCTTGAGGCGTCCGTTCTGCTTCTCCTGCTTCTTCTCCTCCTGCAGGATGTCAGCCACCGTGTTCAGCAGGTAGTTCAGGAATTCATGGGCATCCTGTTGCATGTAGTTGTCAAACAGATCTGGAGGGAATGGAAGGACATCTAAGGTTGTGTGAACTGACCACATTGATACTGGGTGAATTCATTACTGGTCTGTTACACAATGGTGCATTTTTTCTGAACATTTACGGTCTTATAAAACCAAAAACATAGTTTAAGTAGTGAAAAATAAGTCTGGTCGTTCTTCACTGACAATAATGCAGGTGATACTCATAACATCAATGGCACACTGACAAACTGACAACCAATACTACTGTGCTTAGTTACACCTGTGCTATTCCTGATTCCTAACATAACTGAGAATTCTTGTCCTGAGAAAAGTAAATAAAAAAAACCAACAGGCTACACTGGTGATATCAGTCATGCTCCTGTTTTGACATATCTGTATGTGAAAGGTGAAAACTGAGAAGTGGGGGTCCAGAGACGAGGCAGCTGACCAAAAGCCGAGTCCACACAGAGACATGCATTGTTCATTCACATAAAGAGTTTCCTCAATATGGACAGCAGAAGACAGTCAGCCTCTCTGTCAGCTCTAAGTGACCTTACCACCAGCATGCACCTGTCCTTCACCTCAGATACTCGGATCACATTAGAGCCACAGAGCAACCAAAACACACAACACAGAAGCACAAACCTCCAGCTGTGTTTGTGAACGTGTACGTGGAGATCAGGAGTGAGTGGTTCACTAAATTCATGGTGCGGTTCATATCATTTTGGGGTCACGACGCAAACATTCTCAGCTGTTCCCTGTTGATTTCAAATCCTCAGGTAATAAACTATAACTCTTTACTGCAAGGAGCGATATTGACCAAATGCAGTGTACATGCACCTGGTTTCTTCTACTACTAATGCCGAAAAGACAGAGAAAGTAAGCCCTAACAATCCAGAGTTGTCTCGGTCTCGGACAAAGCGGACTTGGGATTTTATTTCTAGACCACAACTGTTGGGATATCACTAAATTGCCTGTGCATTTTTGGATTAACTTGTTAATATCGTTACTGTGATTTTACGTAAAACGTATTGCTTTGGGTATAACCAATAACTTGAGTCATTTATCATTTGAAATTTTTGTCATAATAAAATTTGGTTACCTGAACCACAAATACCTATTGTGCATAAATACCTCCAAAAGAAAACACAGCGCAACGTGTAAATTCTGCAGGAAAAGAAAAACGGAGACGGCTGGGACCACGTCCGACTTTTACTGCCTCGGTCTTGGTCTTGTCTCGGTCTCGAGATGGTGCTTGACTTACTAGAACTTAAAAAAAAAAAGGTTTCTTTAACTGAACTGTTCCACCCCTAGTGGAGATGTGCACTTACTAGCTTTGGGAAAAAAACAAACAGAAAATAGAAAATTTGCTCATACAGCAAATTTATAATTTTCATAGAAATTTTCATTTAAGCCTCTCTTCAGCAGCAGGGAACACCAAACCACTCAGATTAAATTAACATCATTAAAGCTTTATTAGCAAGAGCACAAGGGCAATAGTAATAACAGTATAGTACACATGCAACACCACAGCATATGGGGCATGTGTAAAATGTTCGTACTTTGCTTTTAAAATCAGGCACAGTCTCTTACCATTCTCCTTCCGTAGGCGTGATATGAACTTCTTTGGTGGGATGACACCCACTTTTTTCTTCTGCGTAGCAATGGAGTGAAAGAGGTCCGCAAGGCATGTGAGCAGGTTCTCCTTCTTCTTCTGCTGGGCCTTGTAAGCCAGCACATTCTCCCGGAAAGGCCGGCAGAAGTAGAGTGCCTGGAGCACTGAGTTACAGTAACATGTGTTTCCAAACTGAGGGAGGACACGAGCAGAGGTAAAGACAAGAAAAACAAAAAAAACAGGGTTCGGTCCATTAGTCAGTCAGCTGGGAAACAGAAATACCAACATGCTGTTCTTGATTTACTTGGTAAACATTGTATTATAACGTGTTAGTGTGAGTGTCAACACATTCAAAAACAACTGTCCAGTAGAGGATGTGACTCACTGGTGTTCCATGGCAGTTTGTTTTGAAACATAACACCACCAGTGTTCTGGCAATGACCTCTGTTTATGTATGAGAGGATTTAGTGGTACTCACATTGACCAATCCAAAGTAGTGTTCATTGATTGGAAACTGCTCTGGGCCGATGTCTTTCTCCAGAGCAGAGGCATTGGTGCCCTGAAAGAACAAAACAGGAAAACAAGAGTTGGTCATCATCATCATCATCATCATCATCATCCCATATAAGGTCGTACTTTACATATTTGTGTTTGAGGAGAGTCACAGGGATGAAACAAAAGCCTAATTTCTGTTTTTTTTAGTCCGAGTGTAGCCAAATTCATTTGGAAATGTTATACAACCAGCGCACTGACGCTTTAAAGCTGCAGCTACTTGATAAACCAGAAGCTTTTTTTCATCTTTCTGCCAAATTACAAAAAGTCTCAACTTCATGTGGACACTACAGAATTATAGTTTAGTTTCCTAAAAAGAAAACTTCCTGTCAAAGAGGAAAAACGATATGGTCTAACCGTCAGGAGTATTTTGCAGTTGATCCCTGAGACGGACCATTTATCTCCTGTCAGGGCCTTTTCATATCAGACCTCAAAGCTTCTCCAAATGAACCACAGCTTTGTTGGGCAAACACAGACGACAATTTCATTTGGGGACGGCTCTGACTTTCAATGACCGTCAATTCTCTCTGTGAAAGGAGACTGAATACCTCATTGTCTGAATATACTGCAGCATGTAGTGTGCAGCAGAGATTCTCAATGTTTTCTTAGCCAAAGATTCCCTACAAAAATATTCCTGGGACCCTGGAATGTACTTCCCTTGGAATCGTTTTACAGTAGATATTTTATTTAATTCATTTAGTATTTGTTGTACTCTGAAGCCTTAGGTTAAAAGATATACTCTACATACACTCACTGGCCATTTCATCAGGCAGAACTGTTGATCTGCATGTTTATGAAAGAATTTAATCAGCTTAGCATGAAAGTGACAGACGAGCTGGCCTGAGCATTTCATAAACTGCTGATCTACTGGGATTTTCACCCATAACCATTTAGAGGGTTTACAGAAAGTGATCCGGAGGAAAACAAGGAGGAAATATCCAGTAAGCAGCAGTTCTTTGGGTAAATGCAGGAGGTCCAAGAAAAATAAACAGTATCTCAAGTAACCACCGACTTTAAAAAAGGGGGTTTGCAGAAGACCATGAAGCAGATTGGTTACAGTACAACACCAGTGTAGTGTCCAGTGATTCTAAACAGCGGGCACTACACTGTAGTGTCACTGGACACTACAGTGATTCTAAACAGTGGGCAGTGGCATATTTCAGTAAGATGGGGGGGAAATACTTCAGCAGCACTGGGAACGAGGCAGATCGGAACAATCTGAATGAGAATCTTTTACTAGACTAAGCTCTGGCTTAATTTGTATAATACTAATAAACTCTATTTAATTTTTCTGAACAACTTTACAAAGTACTCAACAAAAACAAAAATTCATCAAAACTACAGCTGCAACTAACAATTATTTTCATGATCGATTAATCTGTAATCTTTTGGTCCATAAAATATCAGAAAACCTTAAAAAATGTTGATCGGTGTTCATCAAACCTGGAAATGACGATGTTCTCAAATTACTTTTTTTGTCCACAAACCAAAATGATTAACCTTTAACGATTTCTTTGTTATCCAGAGCAAAGAAATGAAGAAAATATTCACATTTAAGAAGCTTACACAATCGGAAATGTTGTTTTAATCATGAAAAAAGCTTCAAATCGATTATCAAAATAGTTCATCGATTAATTGTTTCAGCTCTAATTAAAACATTAAAAACTACAAAAGAGTAAATCATACATAGATACATACTTAAAAAAATCAAATTACATAACAAACCATTTGAACACTGGTAAAAGCTTTGCACTAGAGCTAATGCAGTTTTTAAAAATAGTTTAGGTGTTGACCAAAGGAAGACATTTTAAGATTTACATAGAAATGATTAGATTGGTGCTGCTGATTTGGACACATACAGTTTGTGGATTTTTTTTCTTAATCAATTGTTAATTTTGCAAGACAGGGGATTGAAATGACACTGTGGAAAACTAAGGGGCCTTGGTGGAGGTTAGTGTTCTCCGAATGCTTATTCTTTGTGTAATCAATCAGAGCAGTGTGTGTCACTAACGAACTGCAGCACCACTGACACAGAACACTGACATCAGTGTACCTCGAGATAAAGGAAAGGCCTGTGGCATTAAGCAGAGCCATTTAGGTCTCCTCTTACATAACGCAACGTAAACACAGATTAGTGCAGATATCTGCTCTCTGCACCCAGACTGTGACGAGTCCTCTGCTTCTTTCACCTGTCAATGATAAGTGACAACTTTACTAATTGCACCTTGTGTCACCCCTGCAGGCTACAACACACACAAGGTCAAAACCACTAGTAGAAAGTGACACACACACACACACACACACACACACACACAGACACACATATGGCTGGCTAAGGTCATACACCACATAAGCAGTTGCCTGGGGCTACATTTTCTGTTGAGTGCTGGATGCCCACAAAAAAAACCCACTTTGTTCCAGCTTTTTACTTAAAATAACACGCTTAAAATGATGTTGGGAGTCGTTTATCAATTATATCTCTTGAAAATGTTTGGTTTCGCTTTTCAAAATAATATACAGTCTTACAGCAATGGGAAAATCATACAGGGGCAACAAATAACCCATGGATATCACTCTTTTACTTTTGAAAACAATTAAATAAGGAGTAAAAGAGTGAAACCTTTTGCATTCATGATCCGCACAATTTTCTGCTGAGCTAGCCTGCACATGTGCCATGTACACAGATGCCAACAAGAGGCAGATTACATCTATTTTTACAGTTTATCTCTTCACTCAGTATGTTTACATGCACAGTTTAATCAAGATAAGGCCATAGTCTGACTAAGACATGCAATCGGACAACTTGCAGAGTCTGAGTACGTACACATGCGGAGGAGAAAATCTTTTTAAAGGGGGCGTGTATGTTTGATTCTGCCTCCAAAGTGGGGCGATGTACGTTTCCATCATCTTTCAGTTTCCTGTTGACCTTTGCGTCAGCGAATGGCAAGATGGATGGTGAGATGGATCATGCTCTGGTTCTGTATGTTTCATACCTGCAGTACTTGTTAGTGATACAAATTAGATGGATCAGGGCTCTTGTGGTTGCCGCGTTGTCCAAAGAAAGATGCCACCGCTGTATGATTCCCGCAACAGTACTACAGTTTATACGTCCTACCTTCTTCTACATCCGGGTCAAAATGTGAAATACGCCAATAAGTCAGACAACTTATCTTTTCAACCGGTTGTTATCATCATTGAAGTGTAGATGATGCATAGCTGCTGTGCCCCGGGATGCCACAACAGTAGACAAGCTACTGTTAAGCTACAAGAACATTTTTACCGGATTACCCATAGACCCCGACAGATGATGGCGGTGAATCCACAGAGCAATGAGAACCAATACGTTACAGATTTCTTGGTCAGCTCTTGATAAATCTTAGGGTCTTAGGGCTTAAACAACTTATCGATTATTAATCAATTACTAAATTAAGCGTCAACTATTTTGACAATCGATGAATTGTCATGAGTGTTTTAAGGAATTAAAACAAGTTTTCTGATTTTTCAGCTTATTAAATGTGTGAATATTTTATATTTAGTTTCTTTGCTCCATATAACAAAGAAATCATTCATCAACAGAACAGAATCAAACAGAACAAAACATTTGAGCACATCATCCTCAAAATTTTCAACAACATTTTATGGACCAAGCAATTACTCGAGAAAATAATCAACAGATTAATCTGAAAATAATCATTAGTTGCAGCCCTACATGGACTATTTACAATTCACTACCTGTTGCTAATGTGAACACTACGCTAATGCAGCAATTATTATTCCACTGACGACAACAACAACGCTATCTTTAGTGGGTGAACCACCGAGTTGAATGTTTGTCACAAAACCAGATATTGTCCATTTGTTTCCCTTCAGGCTCTTGTAAACTTTCAGGAGTAAGACGAAGGGAATTGGTCAGTTGAAGATGTTAGGATGCAGTAGGTCTAGAATAATGTCCTCTCCAGCTGTTTCCAAACTTAACATGAGGTAAAAAGCAAGCTGGGGGCATTATACTGTCAAGTTTTGCTATATACGGATCTATGTCTGTGGATTTAAAGTGTGCAGTGAACTCTGACAGGTTGAATCCTGGACTGGTACCATTCATTTACTGTTTTTTTAGGGACATTACACAACTTTCACTGTCATGTATGAGAGCAACCGTTTTGATATTCCCACTACTACCTGTCATCTTTGTCTTCCAACACTATTTCCTGAGTCCCACCTACTCTTTTGCACTGGCTGTTGGCATGTGTTTGCAATTGGGTCAGTAATCAGTGCACACTATTGTACCTGACTGCGTCTAGAGTCGACTCAAAGCATTCAAACATGTTTGATTGACTGGAACTGAGATTTCTGTCCCCAACTAGTGCTGCTGCAAACTCTGCCCAACTGTGAATCATGGGTAAAACCAGGCAAGGAATCTTGTAGTGTCTCCAGCTTTAAGCAGTCATGATGGAGAGTCATATAAACTTAGTCATGTGACATCCGTAGCTCTCCTGAGGCACGTGAGTCACAATTCAGGCAACATACATGTGATTACAGCACTACATAGTTAATTTTGGTGTCACTGGGCCTTTAAAAATGATCATACTCAATAATACACATGGGACCTTTAAAAACCCTTATGGTGAAACGTTTTGGAGTTTGGTTGAGGGCAACAATTTGCAAACTTGCCAAGGGCACCAAAATGGCTGAGATGCAGGCCTGTCTGCTGAAGCCCACATCCTTACACCTGAACCCGGTGTGTGCTTCCTGCAGGAGGAGCAGGAGGAAGAGGAGGAGGAAGAAGGGTTTATCCTGGACATCCCCACACAGTGGGTTCAACACAGGCAGATCGACAGCAACATACACACACACAAAACCAGCGAGTTACTCACCATATTACAAATGGAGGCGATGTTTCTGACAGTCATTTAGTTTACAGTGTCCCACTCGCCGCCATCTTCATGAAATAAACATGATTTTAGAGCAGGGCGACGCTGAGAAATGAGGTGAAATCGCAGCAACGGCTGGAGGCCAAGACTGTAACCCCCGAGCGTCAGAGAGCAGCGGACGGAGAGACACGGAGCAGCACCATGCAGCCAGCACGGAGCTGAGGCTCAAAGTTCGTTCGTTCACTCACTCATTTATTCATTCACTCACTCATTCATTCACCCACACTTCATCCACACTCACACGCGTCACGAACATCACAGCTGGAAACGCATGAAGCGACAGAGCAGAGGTGAAGTTGTAGGCAGCAGGTTGTTAGCAACGAGCAGGAAACAAGCGTGATGTGTGTGGAAGTCCCACCTACCCGGAGAAAAGTCCGGAGCTGATTGGTTCGCATTGCATTTTGTTTGATTGACAGGTTCACACGTCCATACAGAAACGTGCATGGCAAAGCTTAGCTCCGCTGAAACCTATCAGCAATAACTGCTTCCAGCAAAGGCTTGGAGGAAATGTAGTTTATCTTTCCTTTTTTTTATTCTTTTTGAAGGCGTCCGTTTTTTTGTAAATCAGCAAAACAAGGGTGAAGTTTGACCCATTTACATTTTTTTTTTTGGAGGATTTATTAAATGTATTTTTTTTAAAAAGTAGAAGTTTACTACTCATCTACCTTTCCACTGAAGAACAGTTGCTCTGTACATGTAGTGCTTTTCAATCATGGGTCACATTTTCCTAAGGCTGGAGTGTTATTCTCTCTCAGATGACTTGATTTACATTGTCCTGAAAGGTTATTTTGTGCTCAGTCATGCCAAAAAAACACCTTTAAAGAGGTCAGTTTAAAGTCAATTCTTCAAGATGCTTGTTTTCTTGACTGACATCAAAAACTGTATTAAAAATCAATTGAAAACGAGTACTATGCCAATATCGCAATTTCGCCAGACCTGACTTCCATTTGCCAAGTTTCCAGAGTTTTTATGCATGTTAACCCCCTCAAAAATGACAGCAAAGCCACATAATAATAATAAATGGACAGACAAAAGAAAAAAACTCAGACAGACAATCTTAAGTAAGAAGCACAAACATTAACAGTAACCTTTTATTTGATAAATGACAACTCAATACCATGAATTAATTTGTTGCTATCCATAACACTTTGTAGATCATGTCAATGACTGCTTCTTTACTCTGCAGATATTCAGCATTCTTACTATATCACTGATCTGAGTGTCCTGCATGCAGAGCTCTGCAGTAAACCCCAGGGCCTGCAGGCACGCCCGTTCACCCGTAGCTTTGATGATGCTTTCACAACAAATGTCCTTGACAATTATCTCCTTAGCATGTGAACAAAAAGAAAGGAAAACAACAAATAATTCAGATTAACACACATCAAAAGCAGTGGCAAAGGAGAGATGAATGAACAGTATTCACCGAAAAACAAATAACAGAATAATAGCACTGGCCGGTCTGTTGATCAGATGTTTGGTATGCAGCAGGCATTTATTGACACACATTGCGAATGATGTGTTCTCATTCATTTTATCTATAAATAAATTTGACTGACAGGAAAACAGTTATGCACGTGCTAACTCGAAGGCTCTAGATGCAAAACATTCCCAGACTTGGCTTCTATTCCAGTCCAGTCAGTATTAATAGCACTGCTGATGCATTTGCCCTTTTCCTGCTTTCATTGTCATTACTGCAGCTCTTTGTGTTCTTACTGGTGGTTAAATGTGGCTATACTGTTGGAATTTTTTTTATAGACATTCACTGATATACTGAAACCAAAATAGACCAGTTTTCCATTCCTATTTGTAGTCTTTTTTTTTCCTTTTCTTTTTTTTTAACCAATAATGAAGCAAAACAATGTGTATATAGTTTACTCATCCAGTTTGGATCAGTTTGGATGAAGGACTTTTGTGCTCACAGCATATTTTTGCAGCCAGTAGGTGAACCTTGGAGGACCTTCTCTTCTCTCCTTGGTTGAGAATGGAAGTGTGGCTGAATGTTTCATGAATGTTTCATGAAGCAGACTGTGGTGCGCAGGCCTTCCACACAAGGCCTTCAACACCCAAATAAAGAAATAGAGAAACAAAGAGTTTCCTGCATATGAGATTTGCTGCACTGGAAAAGCACTAATGGCCTTCCTGTTGTTCACCTGTGACAAAGAAAGTATAATTATTCCCCAGTTTGGAGTCTGTGATTCGCAGTCTGATGACATCCGACACTATCCTCTGAAATATCAAGGTTAGCAACAGCCTATGAAGAGACATATGAATTCACGTGTTATTTTCCTCAGCCAAAGATGGTACCGTGTGCTTGGTGGAGTGTAACGTGACTGAAAAGGAGAAATGCGTCATCATGTTAACATATGTCACACCTTCGTCACCTGAGTCCAAATCACCAAGGGGGAATTTGATGTCGCACATTGTTACTGACACAGAAAGCCCACAGATAGGCTCCATGTAGGCAGGTGAACGCCAAATTAGTACGGCCTTTACAAAATAAAAGAATTTAAAGAAAGAAAAGAAGAAGCCTTCGCAAAATCTCCGTTGCCAAATTTCTTGTACAAATGCAGTCAGTGCTCAAAATATGAGTCAGAGTCCTTCGCCTGTCTGTCACATCACAACCGTTATGTTTTTAGCAGAATTTGCATACTTATTTCCTGTTTAATCATTTATATAATTTAATAATAATAATTCTTTTCAATGTATGTTACAGTCATCTCTGGTTCCTGCTACCCTGCCATGAAAACAAATCAGTTCTTACTTTTCAGGTGATAATACATAACCAAAAACAAAATCTTGAATACTGTATTAAACCTTTGTGGATTGATCCCCTTAAATGTGTTCTTCCCTCACAGTTTGTCTTTAGAATATGAACATCAGATCCAGATTGTCTACCTCTGTCTGCCCGTGTACCAAACCATTGCCTTCATAAAAGGACATTGTTTAATCTGATTTGCAGCCTTGTTGTGAATTTGAATCCAGCATTTGTGCCGAGCCTCGTCACTATGTCAAACAACACTGGTTGCAGCCTGTTTTCAATGATGTGTTTTTGTTTCCCCTTGTGTTTGCTTGAACCTCTGGCTGGACCCTGCCTCTGCCTGAGGGCCAATGCTTCCAACTGTTAAAAATTTGCTCCCCTCACCCAGGTGCTGGCCTGGACATCTAGTCCTCTGCTCTGCACCCGGGCCCCCGATCCACATTTAACTGTTATTATTACTCTTACCCAATTAGAATGTACCTCCAAACTTTTCAAATACACTATAAATCTACATTCTGGGCCTTTCATCTCTTGTATCTGAGCTAATAGAATTTGATGTCACCAAAAACCATATAAAACCAGAATTGCCTGTGTTAAACTGACTAAGGTGTGGAGGAAAACAAGATAATAAGATCTTGGCCAGGACAGAGAGAACAGCAACGTCAAGAGGGGACAGTGAATTATTAGTGGTGTATGCTCTGCTTTGGGCTGCTGAGTGGCCTTAAGTACACATTGTTCCAAGCAGACACATCTGTACTCTTGTTTACATGTACGGTACCCAGGCTTCTATAAACAGAAGAACAGGGCACGTTGGATATCGGCAGTCAGGCCGGCTGCCTTTGCATGATAAATTAGCATGCTGGCATCTGCTTTCTTTGTCCTGAGTGGGCAATGATGGAGCATCAAGAAATCATTTGGGGATGAGCACATGTCCTGAACTACACATGGGATCACATGTAAACTGATACTTGTTCAACTGTTACGTTCAGGCCTCGGGGGGGAAAACCTTGGCACAACATGAAGAAAGAGACTCCCTTTTCTTCTGCAGTCAGTCTGGCTGTAAGGGGGTCAAGGGAAGTCCACTGTAGCTGGGATGTTCTGGACTCTAACTCCCCACTGGTCACTTCTCACCGGCCAAGAAACCTGTTAAATCCTGGGCTTTCCCCCCCACATGGACTGTATTCAACTGGCATTCACTCTCAGGTCAAATGACTCTGCTGTGCACACTTTAATCAGCTTTGTCTCCGATCTGCGTCAGTGGGAACATAAGACCCCGGTTAATGGTGAATAAATTAACATCTCCTATGTCTGCTCTATTTCTTTCTCTTTTTTTCTTTTATGCTGTTAGCATAGCCATTTGCATTAAAACTTGTGACTGTGCTCAATATGATTTATTTCATCCATAGGATCATCAAAAAGACTGATTTAAAGATAAACCAAATGAATGATGCAAAATAGTGACCACCATAACATGACATAACTCAGTACATGCACAGTTTAATCGAGCTGAGGCCGTAGTCCGACTAAGACAACTTGCTCTATTTATTGGCTGTGGACGTCTGACAAAACATCCATGTATTATTGTCTTTTAATATTGAGATACATTTGAGTTAATATGGATTTTTGTTGCCGCTTATCGACGGGAAACCCACAATCTTGTCTCATTAAAATATAAACTACAAAGTAGTTGTTTGTAATTTAGAGTAATATAAGTAGACCTTTTAGTACAAATTACAATACTAAAAAAAAAGAACTAGTCAAGCTGCAGGCAGATTGTGCAACCTGACAGTTTTACTTTGATTTCACTCTGTAAAACAATGGAACATGAAAACCCTCACATTTTTAAGACAAAAAAAAATAAAAAAATACATTCTCCCCCCGAGCCAAATGAGAATTCCATCAAAAGCTTGAGTGGTCCAACTATCTGTCAAAAACCACAAGGTTTTCACTTCACAGTGACATGAAACAGAGACAAACAGAAACCTTGGCATTTCACTTGAACAATAACAATGAATTTGTATATGTTAAAGCATCATTTTTCACATTTCACTTGACTGACAAAGCAGTTATAGCAGAAACCCAACAAAGGTTAATATTGTTAATATGTTAATACTGTATTATGACCTTGCTCTTAACCTACTTGTGCTGCACCCTGAGCTCCACTCATGCACGTATCTGTTTTGCTCCTCAACCATTTTCACTCAGGGGAACATAACAGTTGCACAATGGCTGTGTTGTTCTCACAATACAAACCAGAGAGCAGAGGAGTTTGCTGTGACCGTCTAATACAGGCAGGCCTGCGAACTGTGGTCCGTGCATTTGAATGAGTGCAGGTGACCACGTTCGAAACCTCTCCGTGCAACATGAAATTGATGTGCAGCACTCAAATGGAAAGGGTAACCATTGATGCCGACGTAACCGTTGATTTAGACTCACGGGAATACAGTAGAATGTCAGTGTGTCAGTGGATAATTGAAGCAGTCAGGTTAAAGAGCCCACTGACCCAGTTTTTAAGAACTTTTCTAAGGAACCCACATGAGGGCAGTTCATGGTTTATTATGGGCAAGACTGTGACTCCTCATCTGAACAATAAAAGCAGAATAACTGGGTATATGCAGGTGCCCCTGACGATGATCTCCATTTAGCTGACAGCACGTAATTCTTTCATGTAACACTCAGAACCAAAACAACAACATTTTGGCAGGAAGCAGCGCTATTCAAAGCCACTGACATACACTGCAGCATATGATGGATAGGTTTGCTTTGAGTTTGTGCTCCAGTCCAGAGTTTACATTCAAACATCAGTTACTATATTTTTACATATATTTATTCACGATATATATATATATATATATATATATATATATATATATATATATATATATATACACATATATATACATATATATATTTAAGTTCATGTGTGTTTTTAGTCTGTTGGCTATTTGAATTTTACCTTTCACACTAACTGCATCCAACCTCAGCAGTATGATGCACATTCTGCACTTCAGGCTCATTTCTTATAGACTGTTATATTTGATTCAGAGATGGTTGTGCATTTTTATTTTATTTTAAATGGCATCTTTTGCCAGGTGTAGTGGTTAGTACTCTTGCATTTGCAGCAAGAAGACCCGGGTTAGAGCCCCGGTTGGAACAAGGGCCTTTCTGCATGGAGTTCACATGACCCTCCTGTATTCAATTGGGATAGGATAAAGTAGTAGGAGATGGATGGATGGATCTTTTGCTGGGTTTTTATGACACACAATATTGATTATGACTTTTTTGCATCTTACACCTGGTAAATACTATCAAGTAATACGATTAGCAGCACAAAAACTGGAGGCACGACACGACAGCAGTCTCAATTTAAACAGAAAAACACCATTTAATGCTCTTGGTTTGCAAAAAGCACTAGGCAACAAAAGAGGTCATAAGGCTACTAGTAAGTGATCTTAAATATAAACAAGGACACTTACTGGCCGGCAGACAAGACCAACTGGCGACAGACACGGGAAACACACAGGCTAAATACACAGGTGGACGGATAACGATAAACAGGTGAAACACATCAGGTAATCACAGAGGAGGTAAACTCAACAGGAAGTAGACACTGAAACGAGAGGCAATGGTGGTTATTTCAAAATAAAACAGGAAACAGAACACAAGACTACTAAGGATGTTACAAATACTCCATATTACAAAAAACTAACACTAAAACTGAACTAAAACAAAGCATTTACAAAAATAAAAACTGGCAAACCCACTCTAAAAACTAATTAAAACTCATTTTAAAAACCAAAATTCAAAACTAATGAAAAATCCAAAACTATTATAACCTTGCCGACCACATGTACAGTGTATGTGCACAGACATGCACACATGTTCATGCACCATAACCCGTGACATATTTGACTTGATTTCCCATCATCCCTGCAGCAGCTCCAGATTCCTGCTCTGCCCTTCTTGCCCTCTGGATGTGTAGAAGCGTCTTGACCCGATCATGGTCACTAACAATAGATCTGTTATAAGTGGATGTCTACAGGTAGGTGAGATGGCTGCAGGAAGCAGTGGAGCTTGAACAACACTAATTTTCTCCTTCCAGGTGCTTGCGAGACAGGAGGCAATGCAAGGCAGGTTTCGTTTAAAAAACAAAACAAGTAAATTAACAGGATTAAAATGTCAAGTACATTGAATATAAGATATTCAATGTGGTGTCATTGTCACTGTTCACCAGTGTGAACGATGCTGTTATATAAAGACGCCACACGCTGAATGGATATATAATACAGAGTCTGTTTGCACATTACTTTCATCTGTGCAAACACTTTCCACCTCAATCATCTTTAAAGTGACGTGAACAACACACGTGTGAAACAGTGAATAACCTCTGATGTGAGGGTGAGAATCTGGGAATTAAGAAAACATCAGAATTATCAGGAATGTTTGATGTGCTGTATTTTTCTTTTATAATTCCGATTGTTCAGCTGTTTGTTTTAATGTTCCTCTGTGTGAATGTGTGTGAAAGGACTTGAAGGGGTTAATTACTATGAAACTGTAGTGTACAGTGTGACTGAAGGAGAAACACTGAAGAGGTTGTTTGTATCTAAAACTAAAGACATAGAACTTTTACCATTTGCTTTATGGTAAAGGAAAAACAAGCATTAACTTGAATTGGGGTTGCATTTATCCACTAAGTCTTTAATTACTCCTCCAGGCTTTGCTCCAGGCTCCAAATTGAACAGAAAGATCAAACAAACCGTTTACACTGTAAAGAAAACAGATCTTGAAGATACAGCTTTAATGATATCATAAAGCAATGACATTTTTAACACGTAAACTAATAGATTACTGTCAAAAAGTGGCCTCGAATCCCACAATTCCTCCCACGTCATTGGTGATGTTAAGAAATTCAGTTTTAAAATCAGTGAGCTGGGAGGAAATTTAGGGATTTGGACTTCTTGACACAGTCTTGCTCTGACAAGACTGTGACTTACTTCAGAGAGCACATTCCTTCTCTTAGGGCTGCAGGACAAAAACAGAGGCTAAATTTACAGCTATGGGACTCAGCATATGTTTCTAAATTGTAATATCTGCATGCCATCTCATCTTTTTGCTCCCCTCTGACGTGCCCACATAGGAGTGTATACTGTGTGTGTTTTCCCAATCTGTTAAGAAAAAACAACAGTGTTCACCTTGAATTTCTCTCCTGCGTCAAAGTCGTGTAAAATGTGCCACTGAATAGAAGCACTGTCCCTCAGTCTCTGCTTCATATTAAGTGCAGAAGTGCTCAAACGTATCTTCTGCCACAACAAGTGGAAAGGCTTAAAGCTTCAAAGAGTCACATTCTGTCCGTGTGGAGTGTGAAACACTGAGTCGGGATGGCTTTTTGTATGAAGGGGGTGAGAGGTGCTCGATGCTGTCGTGTTCCTTCCACTGTCTGACGCATGTCCTTATTTTTTTCATTGTACCTGGTGCCAATTCTTTTGCGTAGAGAACAGTGTGTTCCCTTCAAGAACAGAGACACACATTCTCCATTATTGCCCGCAGCAGTTTGGCCCGTTTAGCTCTTTTTCTTACGCCGTGCTGTCCTAATGTCCCAGTCATCCATGCAACACACATATCATGTTCCCGAGAGCCAGTCTGAGTCCTCGGCTATGTACTTCAACCTTGAAACGTATAAGTTTTAATATCATTATCTTTATAATAGGAACTTCCGCTGATGCAGAGAATGATTCATAATTCTCACACATGCTCTTCCTTCCTCACATGCCCTCACAAACACTGAAGAGAGAGAGGGGTGACCTCGAGATTTGCCTCTGTCTGCTTCTGAATCAGACAGAGAATCAGTATCCGGCAGGATTTTTCTTTTTCTTTGTGTGATGTCAGCGAGGGTCGATGCACAACTGCAGAGCAAGCACGAGACTCTGTGTGGGTGTGTATGTGTGCGTGTGAATGCGTGTGCAAGAGGAGGATCTCTTTGCACATGTACACAGTGTAGGAAGATACCACCTCGCTGTTTATGGACATGGTCAAATTTAGCACAATGAAAAACTTGCAATATGGGGACCCCCCCTGCGACACTCATGTGGAGGATAAAGTGGTAGAAAATGGTTGGATACAAACATCACACAGATAATGTTCAGAGAAAATACTACTAAGTGAGGAGAGCTGAACCAATTAACTTCCTCCTCCATATTTTATGTTAGTTTATGTGAAAGAAAGAAGAATATTTTTCTGTTACATGAACAAAACTTCAAAGTGAAACAGAGCAGGTCAATCACAGGGCTGTGGGTGATTAACTCTGTATCTCGACATCAAAGTCCAGACTCTCGTGTTCATCAGCGAGTGGACGTGTGCAGGTTCTTCCCCAAAAGTCCCCCCCCCACCACAAAAAAAAGGCCACTAATCCAGCAAAGGATTAACGCGGCCTGAGCCTTTAGAAGAGGCACAAAAACTGAAAGAGCAAAGAAATATGACAGTTTCACACCAGGGCATCTCACTGATGAAAATGTTTTGTTGGTTTTCTCAGTTTCCAGCAGGACGAGCTGTCGTTCACCTGAATTAACACGGACTCACAGGATCGTTGTTGTTTTCTCTGCTTAAATGTTCTCGTCCATCTGTCTGCAACATGTTGATTTGTGGTCCCAGGTGTCTAATCCACCTGAGTCCAGGTTTATTCATCCAGTGAGAGGTAGTGACAGGACTAAGCCTGTTTGTCAGTTTGGGTGCAAAACTTTATTTACACATGAGGACAGCTGATTGACAGAGAGACTGCCTCAGGGGAACACCAAGGATGACACACACACATGTGGATAACTGTCAGTGATAATGTTGACAATGGTTTGTGTAAACATCATTAATATTTGGGAGCCAATTTTCTATTTATAAAGACTGTTCATCTCTTTTTTTACGGGATAAATTAGTAAACTTGCAAACTGGAATCTTTAAATAATTTCAAATGGAGGATATATCACTCTAGAACCTTTTTCTTTTCATAAGTTTTTATCCTGATTTACAGAGGTGGAAAGAGTACTGAGTACCACTGTTTTCTTCAAGACAATTAAAAGTACTGGTCAGAGTAAAAGTTGCTTGGTTTTTTAACAAGGTCTTGTGTCGTGCAAAAAGAACAAGGGGACACAAATCCCACATGAGTAGTTTTTAATTAAAGGCGAACCTTTACAAATTAAAGTGCTGACAACATATAATATGCAAACACATAATGTGTCAGTCAAAATGGGTCAAAGGTCACAAATGTCACTCACTCAGGGACCTTAATTAACGCCAATTCACCTGTCCTCGTCATTCATTCACCTGTCCTCATCATTCACTGCCAAAGTTTTTTTTACTCATCAACGTATGATTTAAAACGTAGCGAGGTACAGTACTTCCAAAGAAAACATACTTTAGTAAAAGTAAAATTACACATTTGACTTACAAAAATGACAAGGACACAAAAAAACCTACTGAATTACAGTACTGCGAGTAAATTGAATTCATTACTTTCCACCTCTGCTGATTTGTTTGAATACAATATGACTATTGTAACCAAAGCAGGAAGCTTGGAAATTATTGTTTATTAAGACGTTTAAAGGCATGTTGTAAAGGAGATTAGTTCACGCTCCTTTATTGTCTGCAGAATTGACGGAATAAAATGAATTCACTTCATCTTCATATTTTGACACATGCAGCACAACCTGGGTCAGGCTGCACATGCACAGAACTGTCGTTTTTATGGTCTGTTATTACTTGTGACTGTGATTGTGTCCCGCTGGGGAACATGTGAAGAGGCCAGAGAAACAGCTGCTGTGGTGAGAGTCACATCAGAAAAAAAACACGTCCATAACTCATGCATCATTACACAGTACACACAGTACCACAATGCATGCAAATACAACACTTTCATAATTAACAGAATGTGAAGCAGGACCTGGCAACGCCTGCATTTTAGCCGCGCATCTACAAATCCGGGCTCGGGCCAACAATGAAGCTGCCTGCTCACATTAAACCCTCACAGCTCTGCAGTTCAACCGCCCGGACTGAGAGACGTGGCCCTGGGGAAACGTCTAAATTGTTGACAGTGACCCAAACGCATGAATGTGGAGCTGTGAATCCCATCTGTCTGTGTGCCTTCATCAAATTCCCTGTGATTTGATCTCATTAAAACTCCCCGTGTGATTTTAAAATTAGAAACTACATCATGAACAAATGTTTATGTGTTTGTTGCAACAGATTCCTGATCAGTGACGATCAGGCTGAAGCCGTAATGATGTGTACGTCACTTTCAATTTGACCCTCGATGTATGTCTAATGCTTTGATGTAGTTAAATTTACATTATTGTGTTTTGGTTAGATATTTGTTTTAATCTTGCTTTTATTGGTGTCTTACGTTGTTTTTTTTCTTCCAGTATATTTTGTTGACTTAACTTCCTTCTATGCAGGTATTTTTTTATTCATTTTCATTCATTTATTATTATTATTATTATTACTGTTATTATTATTTTTATCATTATCATTATAATATCAGCTACACCTGTTTTGTTCAGTATAGTCTGTCACTCTCTGTCTTGTTTATTTCTTGTGTTCATCCATGTTCATTGTTTTGACCTTTTGTTTTTGTAGCCCATGTGTTGCTTAACACAATTTGCATTTTTCTTGAGCTGAAACAATTAATCGATTAATCGATTACTAAATTAATCGACTATTATTTTGATAATCGATTAATTGGTTTAAAGCTTTAGTTGCAGCTCTAGATTGTTCTACCTGCACTGTCTCACGAGTCATCTTCCTCCACTTAGGTCCAGCTTGACTCGAGCAACCTTTTAAAAAAAACATCCATCTCACACAAAATGCAACCTCCCAAAAATGACTATTAAACATACAATTATATTTTTTTAAAGCAACAGTGGGTTTTTATTTTCAGAACTTTTAACACTAAACAAACCCAGGGAAAACAAACAAACAAACAAACGAAATGTGCCAATCTCAGCTGACATAGGGCGATAGGCGGGGTACACCCTGGACATGTTGCCAGTCCATCACAGAGACACATAGAGACAAACAACCATTCACGCTCACACACACACACACCTACAGTCAATTCAGACTGTCCAATTTACCTAATCCCCAAATCTGCATGTTTTTGGACTGAGGGAGGAAACCAGAGAACCTGGAGAAAAACCACACACACGCAGGAAGAACATGCAAACTCAAGTTGTAACATATTGGTAATTAAAGGACCAGTGTGTAGGATTTAGTGGCATCCAGTGGTGAAGGTGTGTATTGCAACCAAGTGAATTCCTTTGCCTTGAATATGAGAAACTGCACCTGGAGCCAGTGTTTGGGTCAAGGTCATTTCAAGCTCATTTGAAGGGCTGCCGGTGATAATAATATTACAAAAACACAATATTGTGTTAAATCACACTTGATAATTGCCCTTAGATCCCACACACTGGACTGCTCATGGGTAATTTGGCCCTAATGTTCTGCGAAATACAACTATTTTCTCCATCAAAGAAAATAAACTGATCTCTCTCCCCTATTTTGTCAAAGTTGCACCATATACGTTTTTCACTCACAGGTTACTGCACGTGAGCAGCAAACACAAATTCTCAGTCAGTGAAAAGAGGATAATCCCAGAGTTTAAAGTCTTATGTCAAATACAAGTCTGTGGTCACGTGTACGTCACACTCATATCCTCTATTATGAGTGTGACACCTTCAGGCCTCCCACCCTCCTGTCTCACCACCATACCGCCATTCATGCAGAAACCAGTGGAAAGTGGAAACCGGGCTTTTTTCTTTCTCTTTTTTACACCACAGATCAGCTGTGGAATGTAAACAAGAGCATCAAGATTTTAATGTTTTACATCATGGTTGTTAAGAAGTCAGCTAACTGACTTGAAATCACTGAGGAGGAGGAGGACGACGACGACGACGAGGAGGTGTGGTGATTGGGGGCTATTGTCATTCAGAACCAGTGGCATAGCACACACAACCCCACTGACACCACCCCCCCTGCCCCGCCCCCTCCACCGCTGTTGACATTCAGAAATATGCGAATGCTTCGACATGTTAGAAGGTTCACATTTCAATGAGAAAAAAACAAGCCCTCTTTCATTGTGTGAGCTTGTGCCAGCAGGTCAATGCAATTTCCATTGGTCGCTGGAAATGCAAATGTTCTTGTGGAATATAAACAAATTGAAAGTTGAAGGGATCTATTAAAAGATGTGTGAACTGATCTGTTTTTCACCTGTTTTTTTTTTTACGCTTCTGCTTCTGTGAAATCACGCAAGCGAGACAAAAAAAAAACAAAGAAAAAAGATCGAGGGACCAAAACAGAAATGTTACTGTGTACTTTGAAGTAGACAGTTTTTCAGGTGCATTGAAACTTGCTTTGAAGAAACATAATCAAACATGATCACAAAAATCTAAGAAACAGAAACCAGTGTTAAGTGTGATTGGCCTGGAATAAACACCTTTTCAAATAATCATTACAGGCAATGACGATGATAAGCATCTGTCATGGAACTGATGAACACATGACCATAGCACAAGAGGTTTTTTGCCCCAGGGGAGGATTCTACACTGCCCCAGTTTTTCTCTGATATTCTAAATGGCCTTCCTTTGTGGGAGGAGGCCTGAGGGCTCATCTCAGCTTTACTGCAGCCACCTCGGGAAATCAACCCTCACCTCTGTGTCAAAAAGGACATCCTTCTGAGAACACACTCCTCCTCCTCCTCCTCCTCCTCCTCCTGCAGATTTCACCTGACCCTCGCTCCCCACCTCCACTCTCCTCCCTGCCAGCCCCCCAGTCAACTCCACATTCCTGTTGTTTGCATTGAATACCCCAAACTGACAATTGTCCACACCCCAGTTGAAGGATTTATCCCCTTGTTTTACCCACTATAACCATCTATTGTCACCTCTGTGTGAGTAACACTCTGATCCTGAGTCAGGCCTTGTTCTGCTCTGTTTTAGCCAAACACGTCAAAGCTATTTTAATTCACCTCCAGTTCTGCCTTAGGGGAAATAAAGGACACACAGCAGGAGTTAAGCTGACTGAAGACTGTCAGTGCATCTACAAGAAAAGATCATTATTTTGTTAGTCAAAAACTAAACTAAAGAAGAATTAAACAACAGTCAGTCAGTTCACATGCATGTTAAAAGTCTGATTTTAGTCAGACTAAGACGTCAGTCTGATTCATACTTTAGAACCACAGCAAGATCCATCTCACTGTCTGCTGTTTGATTGTCTGTGACGTTAATGGTCAACAGGAAACTGTTTCAATACACACTAGCTTATAGAGAGATACCGACAGAGGCATGGTGTCCATCGCACGTATACTCTGCATTGCCTGACTCAGTCGGACTAGAGCTTTAGCTCGATTAAACTGTGCATGTAAATATACTGAGTGAGAAAACATTCAGGCAACATTCAGGAGAGATTTTAGGCCCTGTCAGCTTAAAGAAGTGTATTTTTTTATTTTCAAATGAATGGATTCCCCTCTAGTTCTTGTATACTGAGACAAGGAAAGTAGTGCAACAGAACTGCGGATATCACGAGAAGTTTATTTACACCACCATTGTGGCAGGAAAAGCTTCTGTAAAGCTGTCAGAGTTCACAGAACACTGTCCACCCGCTTCACCTTTTAGCTGACAAAAACAAAAGGTTGCCTGATATCATTGCCTGTCATATATGTGGCTGCTTACATATGTCTATGGGTTTTAACAGTGTGTTTTGAGCTACTGGAGCTCTGTTGAGAGGCGTAGTTCTGTGCATGGGAAGGTCCTGACTATTTCAGGTATTACACATGTTGCTTTCCACATTTCTGAATCACTTAAAAAAAAAAAAAAATACTTTGACTTTAAGCACGAGTCATTCACCACTGAGTGAATACTGCATTGTGATGAACAATAAAACACCCACGCGACCCAACTCTTTTTACGCCTCATCAGTAACCTTCTCACCTCGCTGTTCAAGGAGGGAATGACGTGATGTGATGATTTTTAGATTTCTTTTTTTACAAATATGCAGCAGCGTGGGCCTGAAGAGTAATACATAACTCATCTACTTCATTGACATATTTTTTTTCATAGTTTCTGATACAAAACTCCAAATGGTTGCCTCTTGCTACACATTAGCCCCTTATCCAACATTTACAGGAACTTTTATTAAAGAGTTCCCAGTAATCTGTGTGATTTGTGTTAAAACTTCTCGTCACAATCACAGTGTTCTCAAACACTCAAATGATTGTATTTCACTGTAATAGTTTTAAAGAAACTCACAGAATCAGGGAGACGTGTCTTAGAATCAGCTACATGAAAGATAAAAAGATAAAAGGTACATACAACTATTAGATGTTACAGAATAAATTTGTGATAAGTGCAATGACACGAAGAACCAGTAGAGTGGAAATTACTGATTTATGTTCAATGAACAAATGATCTTTGTTTTACGTGTATTGTCATAAAAGCTATTGTAAAAAAAAAAAGAAGTGTTAATTGTTTTGAAAAATGTGCAGTTTTGTTGCTTAGTGTATTTAAAAGGTGACATCAACATTCTATAAACACCACTTATGAAACGGTCTCAACCACAGGGAAAACAATTAACACGTCATTAAATCTGCTCTGTATTTACTCATCTATTCTGCTGTGTGTGTACCTACAGTGTTTACTCACACAGGTCGTGTGTGTCTGCGTACACACCTAGCAACTGTCTGCTCAAGCTCCAGCACTAATTTCATATTTCAGCACAGTCGCCTGTCATCAGCGCTCTTATCAAATAAATACATACCAGACCATAATCATAATCACGGGCGACACGGCTGCCAAAATACCTCGGTGCACATGAGCACAAATGAAAGATGGAGAGAGGGAGGGAGGTGATGTGGGTGAATGTGACAGAGCAGGGAAGGAAAAAGTGGGACAGAGAAATGATGCAGGTTACGAGAGCAGCTGCAGTCACAGGCCTGGCACGTGAACGGTGAACAAACGCAGCTCGTGGATAACTGTCGGAAATATGAGGTTGTTATCTCAGATGATGATGATGATGGCTGGTGTCTCTCACAGCTCACAGCGTGAATGCTGAATGACTTCTTGTTAGGTATGTCTGTGATGGTGATACAACATCAGCCCCCCTGTGTGGCACAGAGGCATGTCTGAACAGGCCACCAGCTGCAAGTCCACAATCATAGAAACAGGTTTATTGCCAAGTAAGTGATAAACATACGAGGAATTTGTTTTGGTGCGCGAGACAACACAATATAACATGACGACAACAAAAAATATAGAGAGAAATTAAATATTCAGATAAAGAGCAAACGGAATGCATCTACAGCCCACATAATAACACACATTTTGTTTGTTTACTGTATAATTGGCCTTTTCCCTTAATAACATTAAAAGGAAAAACAACTCTAAAAACTTTTTTTTAATTATTTTATTATTTTATAAGCTTATCTATCTATCTATCTATCTATCTATCTATCTATCTATCTGTTCCATTCCAACAGAAAGCATGTCTCTTTTCCTTCCCCCTCGGTCTGAAGTCTCACCTGCTGCAGCAGCAGCTGCTGCATTTCTTTGACTTATTTATTTATATTTTTTTCCCACCGGTGTGTCCACGTGTAGGCGGAGAGAGGCGGGGTGTGGCGTGTTGGGAGCAGGAGGAGCAGGAGGAGGAGGCGGCGCTGAGTGAGATGAGCCCTCCTCTCCCGGACTATAAAGCCAGCGCACTCCTCTGAACACGAGCAGCACACTTCACTTACACACTAGTGCTGAATATATTCACATCGACGAAACCAAGGACTAAACGTGGATTAACTGCGCCGGTTTTTATCAGAATCATCTCTTTTTCTTCTTCGGACTGAATTGACAAGAAGACAGAAAATGCGTCTCATCCACAACATGACGACCATCGCGGAGTGTCCCGCACCTGAATACTCGGTCACCAATCGAAGCATCAAAATAGCTGTGATAGGAGGCAGCGGCGTTGGCAAAACCGGTAAGAAAACATCGATGCAGTTGATGAAACACGTGCTAAAAGCATTTCTTCGGTGTAATGTTGTGTGTGTGTGTCACACAGTCTAATCGTGTGTTGTTTTTATTCCAGCGCTCGTGGTGAGATTCTTGACGCGGCGGTTCATCGGAGACTATGAGAGAAATGCTGGTGAGTTCACGGACTGTGGGATATTTGAGTGAAATGGGCTCAAACACAATGTTAATATACTCTTTGAAATCTACAAGTGTTTAATATTTAGTGTTTTCCTCTGTTTGTGTTTGTAGGAAACCTCTATTCCAGAGAAGTCCAGGTGGACGGAGAGCAGGTGACCATCCAGGTTCAGGACACTCCTGGTGCAGAGGTGAGCTCCCTTCTTCTTCTTCTTCTTCTCACCACAGGTTATTCCTCTCTGACTGTAGATGATCCGGTAAAAATATAATCTCATCAAACTGTCAGGAACCGTGACCGTCACTTGTTGTATAAGTCAGACATTTTACAATGCAGTGCAATATGGCAATATTACAATACTTTAATAATCAGTTTTAGGCATTTAATACATAGTAGTGGATTACACTTCTTAGTACCAACCTATTATAAATAACATGGTATTATTGTAATATTATAATCTCCTTATTACCAGACTATGGAACTTGCATGATAAATAAGATGGTATTATTACAAAAGGATTACCACCCACTTTGTTACTGTATTGTAAAATCCCCAATCTTTAAAGTGAAGAGCCCATCAGTTTTGCCATCTAATCTCCCATTTAGGCTAATGGATGTCTGAGGCCAGAGTAAATGATACACACAGACTCCTGAATCACCCACACCTCTCTGCTCTGCAGGAGTAACTCTATCACTCTTGTCTGCCTCAGTCAGCATTCCAGTCATTACAGCATATCAGTTGCACAAAGTCAGAGAACGTTTAATCTGTTCTCAGCTCAGAAGAAAAATGTTAATCTGACTGTGTTTTAATCAGTCTTCATCTTTTCTCTCTTTTTGTCCCAGATGACAGATAATGGCATCAGTCTACCCGAACACGTGACCTGCTCTATCCAGTGGGCTGACGCCGTCGTGCTTGTATACTCGGTCACTGATCGGTGCAGCTTTGACCAGATTGAGCAGCTGCACCAGCTGGTTGCACGTGCGAGCGGTGCCAATATGCCCCCCGTGATCCTGCTGGCCAATAAGTCAGACATGGTGCACCTGAGGCGGGTCGACTCCCAGCAGGGCCCTCTGCTCGCGACCACTCTGGGCTGCTCTTTCTACGAAGTGTCAGCCAGCGAGGACTACAGCCAGGTGCATGGTGCTTTCCACAGACTGTGCTGCCAGCTATCCAAACAGCCACCTCCAGTCTCCAGCCCCTCAAACACCTCCACCAGCACCACCACGGAGAAGAGGCGCTCGCCACTCATCCCCAGACCAAAATCTCCCAATATGCAAGACCTGAAGCGGCGTTTCAAGCAAGTGCTGTCTGCAAAAGTCAGGACTGTTACGTCAGTGTGAGCTCCAGACGTTCGACGTGGCCCAGAGTGGCCACAGAAAGAAAGCTTTGAAGGGGGAAGAGAAAAGACAGCAGACAAAGTCTGTGCTTCTCCACTACTCTGTTCCAGTCTGGCAGACAAAGGCAGGGCTGAGGTTGAACAGTGGAAAGTTCTGGACAGTGACAGACGTGATCACGTCGTGGTGAGCAAGTGTTCTGCAGATACCGTGTATGAAGAGAAGCTGTGAGGAGGTTCATCGTCCACCGTGGACGAGAACATTCGAACACCGGCACAGAGCAGCTGAGCGAGGCTGACGGAAGCCCAGACTCTTTCATACTAAACCAAAAACTGTAAATCATGATCTCCTGGCAACAGCAGCTCTGAAGGACTTTACTGCTTATTTTTAGCTGCAGAATCTTTTTTCTGAATTCAGTGCCATTTCATTGTCCTGTCAATGGTGTTATACAAGCATTCACAGCTTTTTGCAGCTGTGAGTGTGTGTTTGTGGTGTGTTGTAGTGGATCAGCCAATCAAGTATGTAGCATGTCATTATCACTGAGGCACTTTAACAAAGACGGAATGGTCCAAAAGGGCTGTTATTTGTTTGTTACAAATTCACATTTTTGTTCACAATAAATGATGATGAATTTTACTTTGTCTCTGGGTTTTTATGTGTGTATACATATACAACAACCAGCCACTTTATTAGGTACACCTGTTCAACCACATGTTAACCCTTTACACGGCATCAACCTCATGCATTGAGACAACCTGCTCATATTCAAACAGAGCATCAGAAAGGTGCTTTAAATTAATTTGAACGTGGCATGGTTGATGATGCCAGACAGGCCAGTGCATTTCAGAAACTGCATCTACTGGGATTTTTACACACGACCATCTCTATTGTTTACAGAGAAAATTCCCTCCCTGTTGTCAGAGACTGACGAGATTGCTTGGAGATGACACAAAAGCAACAGCAACTTAAATAGCCACTGGTTACAACTGATCTCTGAACACAGTTTGTTGAACAGAGAAGCAGATGGACTCTCGTGCCTCTCTTGCAACTTTATGAGACGGCTGAAAAGTGTGTTTTTTTTTAATATTCATTTCTTTATAGACTTATATTTATTATGTTTTTACAAAAACTCACATCTAAAGCCTGTCCTTGGCTTTTCCTACTGCGAGGGGGATGACGCACACAGACAAAGGTTGCCTGGCCCACAAATAAAGCAATTCTGATAAAAAGCTTTGGCGACAGCAGCAGCAGTGAATATCACTGGAGACGACGGAGACGCGTCTGATTCTAAAGCCAAAATAACAGAAACCAGAAAATCAGTTTGACAGAAAAAGCTCAGAGCTGGAGGAGTTCATGTTAGTTTTCTTAGAGATGACCTTGAATTAAAAGAGACTCTTCTGAGAATTGCGAGCTCCGAGAAGACGACTTAATTACATTAAGCACTGATCTCAATTAAATCTGTATTTGAGTACGTTAGAGGTCTATTTATTTACAGTTGACAATTTAATAAGTGAGTCCCGAGTATCACGAAAGCTTTAGTGCACCACAGAAAACAAGGTTTCCTGGACAACTTTACTCCTCGCCCCCCCTGCGCTTCACAGAGCGTTGGAGAACACGAGAAGTGTTAAGACAACGCTGAGCAAATGATCAGGCTCACAGCAGACTGTGTGAAACGACTTGTCAATTACTCACCACGTCGGTGAGAGCGGACACTGACAGAGAGTGTGTATTCTCGCCACCTTCCTCTGTTCACACTTCCACCTGTAATGAGTTCACACACACACACACGTCTGCTTTTACCGCAGCCTGTTTGAAATGACAAACAACAGATACTGAAAGAAAGAAAACCCAGGTGTATTAGTCATTATTGAGTTATATTATTTATTATTCATGTATCTAAATCATAATGTTGTCATTTTACACCGGGTGCTTCGAAAGATGTGACGTTGTTCTGTCACCTACATGAACATATCATTTATTTACCATTTCCAAGAAAGATAAAGCCAACCCAGTGTTTCCCAGTCCTCCTGCCCTGCATGTTTTAAACACACCTGATTCAAATGAAGGCTCGTTATCAGGCTTTTAAGAGAGCCTGCTAACGAGCCCTTCATTTGAATCAGGTGTGTTGAAGCCGGGCAACATTTAAAACATGAACAGGATCTCTCACAGTTCTGTCTTGAATTCAAAAGGACCAGAGCGTAAAGAATTAGTGACATCAAATGGTAATTAACCAGGATTCTCCCACTCGCCTTTTCCTTTGCCAAATGCATCGAGGACCTACAATGGCCTTCATCTAATAGAAAAAGATGTTCTCTTTTGTCTGAATAGTAATCTTGCGCTTCAGAAAGCGAAACACGTGCAGTGTGAGATGGCAGCCTCTGTAAAGCAAGAGATTTGTCTAGAGTACATGGAAAAGGCTTCAAATGCCAAATGATTTTTACATTTTTAAGTGATTATAGAAACATACTGTTGGGCAGTATATTAAAATTCCTAAATGTTACACACTGGATCTTTTACTATCTTAACAAACAAAGCAGGAATGTAGCTTGTGTTCCTTGATTTCTTCCATTTACAGCCTTTGTTTGCAGTGCAGGAGTCATTTCACTGATGATTGTCCTTTATACGCCAATATCAGGCGTAAGTCTTTTGGTGGTGAAGAGCAACTCTGGAACATCTGTCGGCCTCAGCAATCTGGTCGACAGAACCAGCACCTGGAGTGAGAAACAACACGGTCATTTAGGTTGAAATTAAGGTTGGTTTAGGATTCTCATTAGCTGGTGTGGAGGAGCATCTAGGTGTAATAAGTTTTTGCTGGTGATATTCAAACAAATGTTGTGAGCATGAAGCTCTCATAGAGGACTTGGTCATGTCAGAGGACATGTTGTCTTAGTTGTCTTTCAAACCTGTTCCAATTCAGAGTTGTATGTTACAATGTTATACTTAACCTGAGTTTGATTCCTTTTCACACTGCAGTCTAGCCTCTCAACGCTACATTGTTGTAATTAGTGTTGTGAATGGTCAGAATGTTGTGGGAAATTTTCCGTTCCCTGGATGGTGATATACCAGTGAGAGAGCAACTAGGCTATGCAGAGAAAACAATGCCTTATATCTGATGATGATGATGATGATAAGAAGACGCACGGCTGCTGCATCCGGACACCTGCGAGTAGAAGACATGTGGAGGCATATAACGACCTAATCACCGGACAGATTGTATTCCGAAGACGCATCAGGTAAGCTGCTTGGTTTTATAGCCCATTTATAAGCCTAGACTCTTTTCAATGTGTAGCCTGATCTCTGTTTACCAAAGTTGTGTCTGGCAGTGGCACTGTTGCAACAGCGCTGTTGGTCGTACCGGTCTGTGGGTAAATGCAGCTGAATAAATTGTGTACACAGACTGCAATTGCTAAGCTCATATTAGAACTGAGCTCAGGGAGAATTGCCCCTGGTTTCGGAACAGCAAGGTAGGTATGAAAACACTCATTGATACCATAAACTTATCATAGATGTGGATACTGAGGAGTGAGAAGCAGGCTCACTTTTCCATAGACTTCCGTTCAAACAGCTGAGTCGCCCCCTAGTTGCTATTCAGTGTATTGCTCCTTCACTAAACACTAGGTACAAATTTGTTCTTTGAGGCTTTATTCAGGCATAATATGGATATGGATGTTATTAATTGCTTAATAACTGATGATTTGACAGTTTTTATTTTAGTCTTTAATACGTCACACATTAACACTTCAGCAGTGCGTTTAGTGTGTTTTAAGTCATGCCCTGAATTCAGAAAGGCTGCATGTGTGAATGCAAGTGTTCACTATGGAGATTGTCTCTGGTATAACAGTTAATGTCTGCGTGACTTCATGTGATAAACGTAGCAGGAGAAACTCCAGAGACTCTGTCCAGAGACTGCCCCACCTAAAATGTCTGGCTTCTGTAAAGAACGACCTACAGATGCTTATTAAGTCGCGTAAATATAACACTACAGTTACTACATGTGAGGGATTCATTGTAACAACTGGGAAGTCAAGTTGTGCAAAGAAGGAAAACAAATCCAAAGGGGGTGAAGACTGAAGCTTCAATTTTTCTTATGTGTTGATACACAGATTTTTGAACACACACACACACACACAGTATGTGGATGCAGATGCAGGTTCAGCTGCAGTTTCTGTGGTTTTATGAGGATTGTTAGCAGCAGACTGAGCTGACTTGCACACTTTTGCCGTGCTTTCTCATCAGAACTGGAACTACGGCTCTCTTGTTTTTGTATAACAGAGCAGCTCTGTTCCTCTGCTGCAGTGTTGCTTTAACTCCAGGTCAGTACCTAAAATTGGCCCCAGGCCTGTCTGTAGAGTCTGTTTCTGAGGAATTTTGTCCAAAAAATTAAAGAAGAAAAACTTTGCTGTGTTTGCAGTGGAGGGTCGCATTAAGAAGATGACACAGAACTAGATACCTAGATATCTCTTGTCCACAGTATGTTGTGTATGTGGTAAGGTGAGAGTGTGTATCTTAAGATTAGTATGTGCAGGCCAGTGGGTTATTATATAATCTCATCTGTATCTAGTTTTGCTGATTACAGATGGAAGGCTTTGTTCCTTACAAAGCCTTTCATTGCCTGCTGCCTTTTTCCCTCAAAGCCTGTTGTTAGGACAAACTCACATTATACAGCCTGATCTCCCTCGTTGCCCTCTTCTCACTCCACTGACACAGAGAAAATGCATTCATCTGCATGTGTTTAGGTGCCACAGTAGACTGCATATGTAATCAGCACTTAAACTGCTCAAACCACGGTCAGGCAAACACAACAACTCGTGGTGTATGTAATTAATATAAGTGTAGAAATGAGATCTACACCTGGTCTGACTGATATCTGATCAGTGAAAGTAGGTCACTGTGCATGTTCATTCTTTGCCAGGTAATAAATGGGTCCTCGTGTCACCTCAATGTGCCACAAACTCAGTAGAAGATATCAGTACAAATGCAGATATATATCTCTAAATGATGAGAGAGATGAGAGATATTTCTCATTGTTATTATTATGTAATTATTCAAATTTATGTATGATGTAAAAATGAGAAGAAATAAACAGAAGTTTAATGGACCTGGTTGTTAACCCTTAGTACTCATGCAGCTTCTTATATGTTGTTGAGTCAAAGTTATGATTAATTTTATATCACATTTTTAGTAGTGATATAAAGTAGCAATAGTTGTGCAGAAGCGTTTTTCTTTGGTTTTTGTCCATAAAAAAGAGCCAAATTTCACAAATTCAGTCCGATTTTAAACATGTTTAGTACTTTTTGCTCAGGTGTGTTTATATAGTGGGTGAAGATATTTTTCCCCCATCAGATTGCCTAGGTTGTGCTGAAAAAAAGGATATAAGAAACTCTATATTGCACATTCGTATACCCTCTGTATATACTGTGCGTTTAAACATAGTAATGGAAATGCTCTGTGTAAAGTGGTTCCTGCTCACCTGAGTCCCAGGCTTGAGTGCGGAGACAGTCTCTTTGATGAGACGAAGCTCAGAGGGTGTGACGCCTCCAACCACAAGGAGCAGGAGCACAGAGTTGTCGCTGGGATGTGGACGACTCACCTGGAATTAAAATGGGACATTGTGGTTGGTCAGTACTTTTTTTTAGGCCCTCTTAGGTTGCTGAAAATAACAACCATAAGGCTCACACAGTAGAAAACCTTTTTTTTTGTCCAGGGAGCACTTCACCATTTCCTCTCATTATTACTACCTGTGGTCATCTCTGTGTTTTGTTGTTGAGTCACTGCACAGCTGGACTCCTGTGATATTACCAGGACATAGGTCAACTCAGCACAATGCCTTCTCACGCTAGTGTTATGATGGCTGACACGTGGACATGTAAGCAGACACACGCCCCTCGTACGACACATGCAGACTGGCAGAACAACTCCTGCGTCGTTACCTTCACACAGACTCGGAAATTTCCTCGTGCAACACAAACAATTCTCAGCTGTCTATTGGAGATAAATTTTAACAGCAGGGTTAATGGCTTAGTGCCATTTGTTGCGAGCTGCAGACAAAACCTGTCCATGCTAAGCAAGGAAGGAAAGCTATAGGGAGGCAGACCCGAGGTGAGAGTGGCTGTACACGTGAAGCACCAGACGGCAGGGGGTAAAGCCTGCGGCAGTTCAACATGTGTTCCATGATAAAAATGTGTGAACAAATGCTTTCTAGTGTATTTACTCTTCCTTTGATTTGATTGGCATAATTTAAAGAAGATTCTCTGGCACGTGACATCACAGATATATAATCCACCATCTGTGTTTTGCTTGTATCCAATGAAGTGTCTGCACCATGTGTACTGCCATGGGTTGTGCAGGGAGGGAGGAGCTTATGGAAGTGTGTCTGCATGGGGAAGTGTGAGCTGAAATGTGCCTTCGAGTGGGAGGGGGAGGAGTAAACGTTCAGCATTATTCTATATTCATGAGGAGGAGAGGAAAAATTTTCCTCACTGAAATGTGTTTGTGTTTTGGACACACACTACACCCGCTGTTGTCAATGCAAGACATCAGACCACTTTTATTGAGCCTTTTTATTCTGCTTTTTAAAGGCTTACAACAAACATTTTGAGATTAAAAGAATTGCAACAATTGAGCACTGATTGGTGTGACAAAAAACCCTGAAACTACAGCAAATATGAGGCCGCATTCACAACGGATTGGAAGCGTTCACTTCAGACATGTAGTTGATGCAATCTGCCCGTGATCAGATCACTGAGGGCGGATGTTAATACCAGGTCTGAATGGGGTTGTAACAGCTAATTTATTTCGCCTATATAAATGTAAGGAGATGCAACTTTTTCAAATGTTTAAATGTTGACTACATACTTCTTAGCTCTTCTACGTCAGCATGGTCACTAAACAAAACACACACTAGAGGGCACTGCAGAGTTCAGAGCATGTGACAACCAAAACAGAGTTGTTGTTTTTTTGTTATTGTAGAGTTTCTTACCAGGTGCCTCCTCAAAATGTTCTGCCATTGTTGAAAATATCTTCCCAGTGTTCTAATATTGTCTCACTTAAAATTGTACATATGTCAACATATCCTACCTTTTACATAAAATCACTCAAGAGAAGGGGATGCTCTGGTTAATGGGCTTGCAAGAAGGTCACATGACTAAAGCCACTGTAACACTAAAATGAGAATTATTTGTGAACCTGAGAGGAGGCGCTAAAGACTAAAGGTAATTTGCACCATTTTGACTGTTGTTCTGCCCTATATCGTTCCCCTGTGCATAATTTATGATCAAACCTTTGTCAAAGCTGGGGAACAGGCAACTCCTGCCAGAAGATCTCCTGCAGGCATCCTGACTTCTGCGAAAGACTGACAGCTGTTGGTGGACCTCAAGCAACAGCTGAAGTTTCCCAGCCACATCACAGAGTCCACCAAACAAGCTGTGCTACTGGAGTTGACTGTTCCTTGGGAAGACAACTTGGATTAAGCCTTTAAAAGGAAGCCCTCCAATTATGCAGGACTAGTCAGCAACTGCCAGCAGGCTGGATGGATTGTGAGATGCCTCCCAGTGGAGGTCGGATGCAGAGGCTTTGCAGCCCATTCTCTGGCCAGAGCCTTCAGTATTTTAGGCATCGAGGGAGCGAGAAAGAGGAAAGCAATCCGCAGTACCACCGAAGTGGCAGAGAGGGCCTCAAGATGGCTGTGGCTTAAAAGAGGAGAGCCATGGAGCCACTGAAGTCCCAGTACAAGGTGGCAGGAGAAGAGGAACACATTGGCCTGGCCCAGTTAATGTGCATCCTCTGGAAGAAGATCATAGTTCTCTGTCGGGCAGAGTGGCACCGGAGGCGTCGGCGTGAGAGGGCACGAAAACGAGCCTTTATTGCCAACCCCATTAAGTTCACCAAGGACCTCCTGGGTCAGAAGCGCAGTGGGAAACTCGCCTGCTCGCTGGAAAACATAGACCATCATCTTAAGCAGACATACAGAGACCCCAGAAGAGAGCAAGAGTTGGGAGAGTGTAACATCCTCGTAGACCCCCCTGACCCTGGATTGCAGTTCGATATGTCGGAGCTGCAGCTCAAGGAAGTCAGAGAGGGTGTCCACAAAGCAAGGGCTAGCTCTGCTCCGGGACCAAGTGGCACTTCATACAAAGTGTACAAGAAATGTCCCAAACTCCTACTGCGTCTGTGGAAAATCCTGCAAGTGTTCTGGAGAAAGGGGAAGATCCCAGATAATTGGTGAGTGGCTGAAGGAGTCTGAATCCCAAAGGAGGAAAACTCCACTGAGTTAGATCAGTTCCGCATCATCTTCCTGCTGTGTGTTGAGGCAAAGGTCTTCTTCAGTGCCATTTCCAAACGGCTGTGTACGTACCTGATCAAGAACACCTACATCGACACATCAGTACAGAAGGGTGGCATCTCAGGAATGCCAGGCTGTGTGGAGCACATCAGTGTGGTGACACAGCTAATCGGGGAGGCCAGAGAGAATAAAGGCAACCTGTCGGTGTTATGGCTGGACCTGGCAAATGCATTTGGCTCAATCCCACACAAGCTAGTCCAGCTAACTCTGTTAAAACATCATGTTCCCAGCAGGTGTAGAGACCTCATCGTTACTACAACAATTTCAGCATGAGAGTCTCTTCAGGAGCAACTACTTCAAGCTGGCATAAGGTGGAGATCGGCATAATTACAGGGTGCACCATCTCTGTGACTCTGTTCTCCCTAACCATGAACATGCTCACCAAGTCTGTGGAGCCAGAGTGTAGAGGGACTCAAATGAAGTCTGGACATCGGCAAGCACCCATCAGGGCATTCATGGATGACCTCAGTCACGACTGATTCAGTCCCAGGCTGCTGGTGGAGAGCCTAAGCAGCATCACACTGTACGGTCGCAACAACAAGCTGCAACTGCCCTTCAAATCCTTGGAAGAGGAATTCAAGGTATCAAGGGCAAGAGAGGTGATGCAGTACAGGGACTCAAATGACCCAAAGGTGGCCAACGCTGGAATCGAGGTAAGGACTGGCAGGAAGTGGAGGGCAGAGGACGCTATCCAAGAGGCAGAGGCAAGGTTTCATCACAGGAGCCTGGTGGGTGTGGTCACACGAGGCCGAGCTGGGCTTGGATCCTTTCCAATTCCCTAATTGAACACCAAGGGGAAGGAGAGTCAGCGCCTTGTTCAAGAGGAGGTGAGAGCAGCAGTGGAGGAGTCAAGATCCTGCAAGGCAGTGGGGATGAAACAACAGGGAGCCTGTATTAGATGGGAGAACGTGGTTAGAGGAGAGTAACTTCGACCGAGCTCTGGAAAGCCGAGCCTCACCACATTAAGTTCCTCATCCAGGCAGTGTACAACGTGCTTCCTAGCCTGTCCAACCTGCACAAATGGGGCATAGCAGAAACACCGGCATGCCCCCTGTGTTCCAAGCAGGGAACCTTAGAGCACATCCTCAGCTGCTGCACTAGGGCATTTGGAGATGGTCGGTACAGATGGAAGCATGATCAAGTCCTCAAGATCATTGCTGAAGCCATCAGTGCTGGACTTGTGTGGGCAAAACAGTTCCGACCCTCCAAGAGGTCAGTCACCTTTGTCAAAGCTGGGGAACAGGCAACTCCTGCCAGAAGATCTCCTGCAGGCATCCTGACTTCTGCGAAAGACTGGCAGCTGTTGGTGGACCTTGAGCAACAGCTGAAGTTTCCCAGCCACATCGCAGTCACCACCCTGTGACCAGACATCGTCCTCGTGTCTGCGTCCACCAAAAAGCTGTGCTACTGGAGTTGACTGTTCCTTGGGAAGACAACTTGGATGAAGCCTTTGAAAGGAAGCCCTCCAAGTATGCAGGACTAGTCAGCGACTGCCAGCAGGCTGGATGGAGTGCAAGATGCCTCCCGGTGGAGGTCGGATGCAGAGGCTTTGCAGCCAGTTCTCAGACCAGAGCCTTCAGTATTTTAGGTATAGAGGGAGCGAGAAAGAGGAAAGCCATCCAGCGTACCACCAAAGCGGCAGAGAGGGTCTCAAGATGGCTGTGGCTTAAAAGGGGAGAGCCATGGAGGCATGTTTGTTGAGCCATCTGGACACAAGCTGGGGAGGGTGTATGATGCTGTAAGACCCGAAACGCCCGATGATTTCAGGAACATCACTGAAGAGGCATCAGTAGATGTATGTACACAGGAGTCAGAAGAAGAAAACAACATGTTACGTTTGTTACTAGTTTGTATCCTTTCATTAAGTCCCAATCAATCTTTCAACTGACCTGTTAACCACTGTGAAAAGGGTATAACAGAGCCTTCCATTGAACAGCTACTTGTTCTGTGTAGTTGTATGTATTCTGTTCTAGTGCCACAGGAAGAAGAAGGCACTGCTCCGAATATTAATTGCATACCAAAATAGTTTTTCATGGTTGAAGATGATTCAGATGCTCATGACCCACTCAGAGCATAACTGAGTGGGCCCGTAACCCACCAGTGGAAGCTACTGCACTCAAGTATTCATCAAGTCTTATAGAGGATCGTCAGATGGACTTTTAGAACAGATTATTTTTTCCATTCTTTTTTCCTCAAACAGCAGAGGTTATTTTTATAGATTTTCTGAGGAAAGACAGTTTTATAACAATGCAATTGCTTTAAGTCATCTGCAAAGTAATATGCAACACTGCAAAATGAGATATGCTGGGACTTTAAACACATACTTGCTGGTGTTTGTTAGATAGAGAAGATGTGATTGACTTTTGAAGGAGCTAGGGCCTGGATCTTCTGCTACTAAACTTAGCACAGCAGACACGCATTACATTTGAACACAGACAGATAAAGATGAAATGTAAAGCTACAGTGCTTTAAATGTGTCATAATTCTGACTGAGCCCAGTGAGTAGTGATGTATACATATATATGAACATAAACACTAAAGTATATGCTTGTTCTGTGGTTAAAAATACAATTTTTACTGTGTGTGTGTGTGTGTGTGTGTGTGTGTGGGGGGGCAAAAGGGTGTGTGCTGCTATAAAATGCTTCAACTTTTGGTTTATAGGTTTGTCTGACTTTGTGATTCTCGAGCCAAGTCTCTTAATTTGTGTAAACCCAGGAGACGTCCAGAGTAATGTTTTCTTCTATTTGACTAAAATATTAATACAAACCAGGAATTCTGACCCTTTCATTCCCCCATGATACATTCACAACTTTGCATGAAAGAATACGTTAAATAATTGAAAGAAAGAAACTTGGGTGGTCTTGTTAATAACAAAAGGTTCACATCCAGTGTTTCTGCTCCTGTTGAACCTGGGCTTAATCTTCAGATCCAGAATCAAACTAGGCTAATGCTGTGTCATAGTTACAGAAGAACTAACATTCTGTAAGATTAGTAATTTAGTTTTGCAAATTAGCAAATTTGAAACACCGAATCCATCCGTCCTGTTAACCATCCATTTTCTACCACTTTATCCTCCACATGAGAGTCACTGGGGGAGCTGTGCCAATCTCAGCTGACATAGGGCGATAGGCGGGGTACACTCTGGCCAGTTTGCCAGTCCCTCACAGGGCCACAAATAGAGACAAACAATCATTCACTCTCACACCTACGGCCAATTTAGGATGTCCAAAAATTGGCCATAGGGTGTCCAATTTACCTAATCCCCATATTGCATGTTTTTGGACTGTGGGAAGAAGCCAGTAAACCCGGAGAAAACCCATGCACTGTCCCTCAAACTTGATCATTTCTAATACTGTCCATTCTGGTCACTCACAACAAAAATCTCTGCATCTTCAGCTCTGCCACCTCCAGCTCTGCCTCCTGTCTTAAAACCATATATCATTGCAGGTCTCACTACAAATACTTATGCTTAGTCACATACTTAGCACAGTATATGAGTTACATTTTAATTATTTGCATAGAATATAGAACAATGATGAAATAGCTTTCTGTGCGATTTGCTAAGTGCATCGTTTCAAATTGGGGTTTTGATTTGAAACCACTTAACATTTCAGCCTTAGTCTGTGTATTTTAAGTAATTCCTTACCTTCATGAACATACTGAAGCCGGTCTTTAACAGGTCTGTAAGACCTCCGGACATATGCTCGATGTCAGGGCATTCAATTCTGTCGGGGTGAAAGACTTCCTCCAGGATTTGGCGCAGGAAAGGACGATAAGTTGCCTGCGAAACACAAAAAGCACAAAACAAACTTGAATGTAATGTTTAGTTAGTGCTCAAAATATCCGCAGGACACATCAGGACACATCAGGGAGCTGATCTGTTTTTAGATATGGAGCTTCTACAGAATAATGAATGCAAAAAGATTGTTCAGAGAGTGTTTTCCAGTAAGTGTTCTGTTCTTCTGCCTCTGCAGATACACTGGATGCATAAACAGACCAAAACAAAACACACTACTGATGAATGAGTCATTTCAGAATGAGGAGTTACAACACTACAGCAATCAGAACAAAATATGCACCGATGAATGTGGCTAAATTTAGTACTTGGTCAATTACGATCAGGTACAAAAGGGAATAAATCTAATTCAGACTCAACACCCCTCTAGTCTTTGAAAGTGTTGTTCCAGTGCTGCTAAAATTATAATCCACACTAGCCTCATGCTATATTTATATTCATTAAAAACATACCATTTATTTGTATAGCTTTTCTTATCCATATCCATGCTCAAATTTCTCTTCAATACAAACACACTGATATCATCATATGACCGTTCCCTGCGTCTTGCTTATGCCTCAAGAATCATGAGCTGACAGGCTTTCACAATCACAGCAATCTGTGATTTCTATCTGCTCAGTTTAAGCAGAAAAGTCAGTGCATGTTTAACGTCCTTGTGTGAGGTGAACTGTGAAATCTCCAACAAAGCCTCAAACATGTATTTCAATGTTGTTAATTTATGAAAGAGTGTAATCCAGCTCTTTCTCTCCTTCTACCCAGAACATAGTGTACCATTTATAGCCTTCAAAGTCAGGTCAAGGGTTCAAGACAGATTTTCTTTTTAAGGGAGTGAATTCTTCCGTCCCAGATAAGTCTTGACAGAGATTTATTTAACTTCTCTGAATAACAAAGGTCCTAAAATAGACAGGCAATATCTTCCCATACTGGAGCAATGCATATCTTTCCTCATTTTACAGCAGACACCGATTTAATAATTAGTTTGCTGGCATAGGTTACTGAAGTCATATACAAAAACATTTGCTTTGGCAAAGAACATCTGAAAACTATATCTACTAAACTCTTGATTTGAGCATTAAATATACACCTACACATTCAATGTTACCTAGATACTAATGCATCCAGGTGTCTCTGCCCACAGACGTCCTCTCACTCCATGATTGTCGGCATTACCGTGGCACAGAAAACTCACAGACTCCCGTTCCTCCCACTCTAGTCCACAAGGAAATTAGGGGGAAAATCTGCTTTACAGTTTTATAAATAGCTAATTATATAAACTAACATTTGCCTCCACCAACATGACTCTGCTATATGGGTCAGCGCTAGCAGTAAACACATTAATGATTCACTTCTAAATAACATGCTCATGCACACAAACAACACGCAGCGTTGCAGGCATGAACGACAAACACAGCCCACGGTCACGCACACGTTCCATTTTCATCTGCTTGTCAGAAAGCTTTCCAAACGCCCGCACGATACAAACAGTGCTAGAATTAGTCATATGGTAATACACTAAAAATAAAATTCAACCTCCTAATGGTTATATGATTTGAGCAAAAAAAAAACAAAACAGTCACAACCAAGAGGTAAACTAGATAGTCACAAGAGTTCTAAGGTGACCCCCAAAATGTAAAACACCTGTTAACAGGCAGTCAAGTCAGAATTAGGAACACTGTAAGCACGTAAGGGAACTACAGTAGTAATTTGCATAGCAGAGAGAATATCAGTTCTCTGCAAAAAAATGCACATTAATGTGCGCTTTCATCCACTGCTGTTAAGCACATATTATTCAGTTAGTTTCCTAGAGATAAGAAGTAAGTAGTGCAAATTTTCTGTCTTTCCATTCAGGTTTTCTGAAAACAGGCTGATGGAAAACCTTCCTATTGATGCAGTTTTCACCTTGGTGAATGAACGATGAATGAAAGATGCTTGGACAACTGCCAGTGGTTCTCATACAAGCGCCTACGCTTCACTTAGGTCAATACACTGCAACTGTAACATGCTCCATCACTCAGACTTCATTGATGGTTGTTTTTCCAAGGAAATCTTTCAGTCTTCAGTTGCTCACAGCATGACGTGCGCAGGAAATGTGAAAATTGATGGCAGCATGAGACCGTTCGGAAAAGACAACTGTGAGATGGACACAAAAAACCCACACTCAACTCACACACACTTACATGTTATTACCCCAGCATAACATGTGGTCCCATTGACCCACTGCAGTGCTGATTATTCCAGAATGTGTGTGAATCAAGAGGTCGTGAACCATGTCAAAATCTCCTCAAGACATCTTGACCGACACATATCGGCTTCTGCGGTGGAGCGGAGACGTGTTGAGACGGGCTGATGGATTTCTAATATTCCCCAAGAACAGCCAATAATTGGCAGCGATCCTGCTGTTTATCATTTTATAGGACGTCATTTTCATAATTCATCAGGAACAGGGACATTCAGTTCTGTCCGAACAGAAAATCACACTGATGCTCTCATGCACGCGCCAAAAGTCTATTGACACGTTTTGGCAAAGATGACATCATGTTGTGGGGTTAATAAAAAGCCATTCTTTGGATTACAACTATTTTATAATTATAAAAAGCCTTTATACACATGCATAAGCATATGATTTTGTAAAGAAATGTTAACAATGTCCAAGTTTTGTGTTTGCAAACCTGTAAACTATTGAAGAATTGCATGGGGAATTTGTACATGTGTAAAACATGACGTGAAGATCTCAGTGTAATGGCTTTACTGAAAGATGTTATGTAAGACATAATGTTTAAAAAGATAAAAGAAGAAGACAGACGTAGAAGATCCTTCTGTGCTATAGCTTTTCTTCAAAACCATCTGTACTGCCAAAAGCATTTTATTTACCTTATTTATATGGCAAAGAAAATCATCAATAGCAATTGCCTTGCCATCGGCTAACCTTTGTGTTTCCGGGTTCTTATTCTCTGATGAATGGGACTCAGTCTATGTGAAGGACAGTGGCCATGTATCTGCTTCTGTTGACTATCATTGAGACGCCTTTTCATAAGGACATTTCACACAGAGACGCCTTTCTTGGTTCCATAAGTTCCAATATACAGCACATACAGAGAGTTTATGCAGAGCGATTGTGGGATATATTTTTTGGGTCCCCAAACAAATTTGTAGAATTTTCCCAACCTATTAATTAAGATTTATGTCTATATGTTTGCATGTAAACAAAATGAATGGTACACACAGTAACTTGCACATGCTGAAGCAAACAGGAAGTTGATTCTTTCCTCCGCAGTCGTTTGCTTAGTTTCACAGAGAATGAGAAACAACGATGGCGCAAAGAAAGGACAAGGATTTCATTTATCGAACCGTAGATGAGGAAAGCATGGGTCAAGGAGCTTTTACTTCCACAGCTGATAGTTGAGTTGCAGCTGATGAGAACCAGTGATTGCAAGTAACAGTGTTATTGTTTCCAAAGGTCTCTGTTTTTACCCGTTCATGAAACACAGCCTGAGGTCAGCAGCGTTTTTAAACTTCTCAATTTTTGGGGCTCTGAAATGCTGGAGCAACATGAACGACGGGTGTATGAGGAGCAACAGTTACATGTTTTTAAAACATGCGGTGTAGTATGGATGTAGCCTGGTCTCACCTGGTGAACTCCATCGCTGGCCGTATAGACGGAGCGCAGCTGCTTGAGGTGATCTCTGGTGTGGCTTAAACCTTGGAGGGTCTTGAACATGTCCTCCATTGCAGAGTGGGCTCGCTCTATGGTCAGCTCCTCTGGATTTGCACAACCTGACAACACACATATACATGGACCCTGAGTGAATGGAATAAACATCCATAAAATCACATGCATGTAAAGACATAAGAGACGAAACTCTTTCAGCAGTTATTATGACCACAGTTTGCACAATACATTCACATAAAAATCCTGCCTGAGGAAGGCTATTCTTGCTGTAAATTGCACCATGTTGCATTTTGCAGGTAATTTTCTCAGCTGGGTATTCACTGAAGCCAATTATCCAGGCAAACACACAGGGGCGAGAGAAAAAGAGTGCCATTATTCGAGCAGAAACACTGCCGTCTAATGAAAAGCTAATGTTCCATCCTATCTAAAGAAGCGAGAACCTTAACAGAAGGTGGGGGCTGCAGGAAGAAAAGCATGAATATGAAAATAAGGAGGGTTATTGAAGATGAGAGTCAAACAGGCAGTTTACAGTGCTGTTGGCAAAGTAGGTCATCTGGTACCAGCACCTTTTCCCTGTGTCTCTCTTCTGTTAACAAGAAGGTCAGCCACATTAAAGCAGCTATAAAGTGAAGAACAGCATCAGCACAGCAGGGAAGGAGAACATTGATGAGCCCTTCATTAATGCGGTACAAACATCCGTCATGACCGACTTTGACATTGACTGGAACTTTAAGCTCCCACTTCCTCTCTCTCAGTCAGAGACTGTGAACTGGATGCTGGTTTAAGAAGATTAAGCTGCAGGAGCAACTTCCTGCACTTTTCTCCTTCTCAGGGTATGTCGGACTGGACTGCATCAATGAAGGGGTGATCATGATTACAATTCTTCGCCCGAATTATATATAAAACTGAGCTGAACTTCCATATTAACATGAAAATTAGAAAAACAAACAACAACAAGAAATGTGTAACAATGTAACAATCTATTCATTATCTAAGGCGTATGCTTTTGAGTGTCATGGGAAGAGCTGCTGACCTTGAGTGAACTGCATTGTACACCAAGGACAGGTTGCATAACCAACATACAAAGGCTTAGAGGCAATTTAGAGTCTCACATTAACATGATAAATAATAAACATCAAATCTACATGTCTTTGTCTGTGGGCTTAAGGCTCCTGGCCACACCAGGATCTAAACCAGGATCTGAACCAGGATCCCTCTTCATGTGAAGTAAAAACATGGTGGTCCATAATGGCTGCCTCCATAAACTAATTCTAATTCTTGGGTAATGAAAAACAACAATTCATGCAAAAGGTGCACTTGTATTATCTTCTATTTCTGCCAAATATAATAATATAATTTCACCTAGATTTTACACATGTGACCATTAAAAAAGTAAAAACCCAAAACTAAGTCCCAGTACAATCTTTCTACACTACAGACTGTGGAAAACTATACTAAAGTAGGACATTTCCACTATTAAAAGTACTAGATCCCACATTCTTAGTGCTTTGGTACAACAGAAAGGCTTACTTCAAGATTACATAACAACATATGAGCTTTTAAAAGATAAGATCTAACATTCTCAGGACATGTGGTAAAAACTATCCTTTACACACACTGTGCTTGTAACCAACCTACTGTAAAATGATGGACTCTCAGTGGGCAGTTATGTCACACAAAACACTGTCCCCTCAGGACTGTGATGACAGGGTAGGATTGAAAACCGACCCACATAAGTTTATCAGGCAAATTGTAGAAGCCAAGGTATATTTTAATGGCAGCAGTGAGTTATCATACACTGAACAACTATGACCCAGGTCTGGGTCTCTTTTATTTATTCACGTCTAGCGCTTTTTCCTTCACCTATAGATGATATCAAATCCAGCACAGCATAGCTTTGTTTTGAGTTCCTGTCTGAAGGAATGTAAAGTGTTTGGCTCAGTGGTTTTCTCTCCTGTGCTGCCTTGGCTGAGAGATAAACGCTTTCTGCAGGGTGAGCATGAAGACTCAGTCAGATGCAGGTGTTATCTTTCTCGGCAGCTGCAGAGGAGTAAGGCGTTCTATAAAACAAACTGCTGCTGATGCTTGTCTCTGTTTTTTTTTTTCTATGGAATCTATGGGACAAATAAATATAAAATACAACATGTATATGAGCAGTAAATTCAGTCAAAGGAACTGATAGTAGTTACTGGTCACATCCTTCTGCGGAGAATGCCAGGAGTAAGGTACAGAAAGATCTGTTTGACCGTTTGCGTTTCTGCCATGTGAGAGCTGGTTGATTTGTGGCCAAAGCATACAGTGAAAGTCCCCGGGTCTGGTTCTGCCGTGGCACGCTGACGGATGTGGGCCCCCGCCCTCCCTCCAGACAACGTGTGGTTTAGATGTTGATGGTAGTACTACAGATCGTGAGCAGGAGCAGCACCGGGTGGATGATGCTGATCTGGGAGTGTCTGTATCTACCTTGGCTGTGAGGATGAACACCTGTGTCTGATTTCATCTCGCGAAACGCTGCCTCGCCACCGTATTGGCACTGCACCACATTTATCACACCATCTGATAAAAGAAAATGAATGGTGACCTCAGGTATCTTCTAATCAAATGCATACAAACATGCTAACGTCACAACCACTTTGTTGTCCATATGATTATTACACCTTTCATAAAACGGATCGGAAACGCTGAGGATTTAAACAGCTCTGTATACTGAGAGCAAAAACACATTTACTTCCCTGAAACACTCTCTTCAACAGCCACCAACTTGCACAGAAAATTAGAAAGCAATACCCGAGACTGACTCAGTGCTGCGTTGCTAAGTGATAGAAAAAGGAGAGCGTAAACACACAGAAGAGAGGGAAGGTAGTTTGAACAGGAAACGGCTGATTGTAGGTTTTCTTAATTAGATCTAACAAAGCCGGAGGTGAGCAATAATTACGCGTGACGCAAAAAAATAGAGCCAACCAACCAGAGGCACAGAGTAATGCATTACTAATAAATGGAGCTGGGAAAATGAAACAATTGCAGTGAGTGAAGAGACACAATCAAAGACCAACGAAGAAACCTGTGACGTTTATGACAAAGAATTGTCAGGTTGACACTGATTTTGGGATATGGCAGCAGTATTGTAATTCACTGGTTATTATGCTGAATGAACTACTGTCCCAACCTTAATCAGGTGACAAACTAAATCTATCACGTGAGAATTAAAAGATTTAAAAGGAAAAAAAGATTGGTGGACGTTATCATTTTCATTTTCCAATATCTCTCAAACAAGAGTAATTGGGGCATCTGGTGGGGTTAAGGCAGCATGGCAGAGATGAAAGGGAGGATCTGTTTGTGACAATGACTCAAAAAAGTCCACGGTCACATGGAGAGGAAATGTGTCTTCCAAAGTTTTTAATGGAAGAGGAATATGACTCATATCATGCTGTGGCTAAACACACTATTACTGTTCATTATGTTGCTTAAATGATAACTGATGATGTATTAACATTCTGGAGCTGCAACTGTTGACAAACAAAACACAATAATATCTGTTGAGAATGCAATACTACATGCCCACACACAATCATGCAGTAAAAGTAATGTTCATTTACACAATCACTGTTCTTTGTAAAGTTAAAAACGACAACATTGTCTCATCTAAAGAACACAGTGAAATAGTGTCTGTTCCCTCAACAACCCTCACAACACTGCAACAACTCACCAGCCATGCCTGACCCCGCAATCAAAACTAATCGCTTTGTACTTATCAGTGGAATGTAGACAACAAGACTACGTATAAATATCCTGCTTATTTTGAAACCTGATCAAAATGCTATTCTGGTCTGAGAAAAGAATGAGAGTACGTGATTTTTAGAGGGAGAAGGCGGGCAGACGGTGGGACACGGAGAGAGGCGCGCAGCATCAGATGCTTTAATCCTCTGAGGAATGCCAGGGAGGAAACCGTCTTTGCGACTTCAAGATGAACCAAGACACACAGAAGCTAAATGCCTGTAATGTGTCCTCGCTCCGTCCCCATGGTGACCATATGATCTCTAGGTGGGGAGGAAGTGTACATCTGTACTGAGGAAATACATTCTGATGAGTTATAATGATTTAGCTTCAGCTCTTATGTTGAGTCTGCAGAGCCCAAAACAAACAACAACAAAACAACAAAATGAATGCGGTGTTAAGACGTTTCCTTTTAGATTAAATGCGTCAGAGCAGGATTCACTGTTACAGTTTTGGTAACAAAACCATTTGTTGGTTCAGCATTCATGTATGCCCCGCCCTCCTGAGAAGAAATGATTAGTCAGTCGTTTGTTATTATTTTTCACAGAAAAATCGCAGAACCACAAAGACCACTACAGTGCTACAGTGAATCTCATTAAATTGTAATCTTATATAACTACAGACTGAAATTAGAGTCAAGTTTCCAAGTATGAACTGTATCTGTACTCCGAAAAGAAAATCTGTCAAAGAACATTCGATTTATTTTACAATAACGTGTTAAAGGTCCAGTGCATAACATCGGCAGAAATTGAATGTCCGACACATAAGTACCCTAGATGAAGATCATAGATTCAGTATCCCCGATTGGTGTGTGTGCAAATATAAAACTAATTTCTTACACACTGGACCTTTAGTTGGGCACATCAAACTTAACAGCTGCCTTAAGCTGTTGCAGGACGTCATATAAAAGATTCAGTCTAAGCCCAAATGATGGAAACCCATGTGGGAGACATGATGGTAATGTGGCATTTCTGCTTGATTCATTACAGTATAACAAGGGTTAACTAATACTCAACGGCAGGCAGTGGTCAGTGGTCACCTTGCTGTGTCAGCGCGCTAGAAGTAGTCTGGATTGCGGTGGTAAACTTAATCCTCTTCAGTGAGGCCCAGTTGAGTGAAAACACAAGACCTGGTAATCTGGGCTGCTTCATAGTCTGTTTAGGAAGTGCTGAACAATCTTGCTAATGCCGAATTACACACACACATACACACACGTGCACGCACACACTCTTTCCTCAGTGTTATGAGACCTCACTGAGCCTCAGAAGTGCACTCAATGTGTGTGCAAGTAGATGTGTGTGTGGCTCTCCAGTGAATTACGAGAACATGTTAACTTAAAAGGCCTTTACTTGCAAACACACTCAGGCACACACGCCACAGCATGCCAGCATCCAAAGCATCAGTCCTCCACTGACTGTGATTAATGACACACTGAAGAGGGCGCGTCTCAGCTCTGCCACTGGTTACTGGAGGCCACTGGCAGCATAACTGTGGAGAACAGAGAGTTTCTCCTGACTGCTTTGATGTCAGATGGAAGAGCATATGGGCCACTCGGCGGCCTAGCAACCAAATTGTCAGATTTGATGGTGTCTGCAAACAGACGGGAGATCAAACAGAAGGTATGTAGGACTCACCCACTGAGAGGGAAACACCTTGTCACTACCAGAGGTTTCTGCCTGCGTGTGTGGGTATAATAAATGGCAAGAACGAGAGTAAACACATGTTTTGCCATGAATAGATCAGAGACCCTACATGTGCGTGTGATAAATGTGGGGACAGCGGCTTAAATCACAGGGTACAGATCTGCTCAATTAAAGTGTGGCAGCCACTAATTTACCCATCTGACTTAGGGGCTTTCAAAGCAGATTAGGCACACACACGCATTCATGCTTAATGATTTGTGAGAAACGCGCACAAACAATGAGTGCCACTGAATTGTAATACACATGCCCGATCTTACGAAATGTGATGCCATCGTCTCTGCTCAGTCTCTACTGAGCGCCCATTGACGTGTTGGATTTGAAATGAGGTGCGTGCAGGAACATTACCGGTGCCTTGCTATCTTTAGGAAGTGGAAAGCGAGTGCATGATTGAACAACAAAATACAGGACTGAAGTCAGTTTTGGGAAAGTTATCAAGATGGAGATAATAGTGTACGTACACTATTACACACAAAATGCTCTGCTTGCACGCTTTCACAATTCACAGATCTGTTTCCTCTGCGAATCATAAACCTCTGCAAGGCTCCCTGGCTTTCGATGGGAATGAGTGATGAGTTTATTGTAAGTTACATCTAAAACAGTGATTCTCAGTCCTGGGGACCCACTGCCCTGGATGTGTTATAACTTTCCTTGCTCCAACACACCTGATTCAAATGGGTTTTCCTATGAAAGTAAGTGCTCATTAAAAAGTCAAATTTGTCCCCTTTTTTTGACCCAGACAATATCTGATTCACAATCCCTTATTAACTGCCCAACGGAAAACTTTCATCAGAGTAAAAGCAGCTCAAGCGTCTCGATCCTAACTCGAGGTTCACTCTTTGATACTGTTCCTCATGATTTGTGTTCACGTAGCTGTCGCCTGATCTTAACTAGACAATCAGACTTGCTGAACTTTTAACTTTGATCCTTTGTAATTACAGTGCTGTGTGTCTGCGTGTGTCATGACCAGTGTGGTTACAGTGATTTAAGCCTGGTTTCGCAGCAGACCGGTGAAATGTGGCACAGAGCAGAAAATGCCACAGACTATAGACAAAGACAAAATTGCAACTCTGCACGCAATGCAACACGAGTCCCTTCCCTCTTAGTGTGTGTGTGTGTGTGTGTGAGAAAGAGCATGTGTTTGAAGAACAGTGTGTAGTATGGTGTGATATTAACAAACCCACGTCTCCACATCACATTAACTGAGGCTGTCTGGCTGCCTGGATGCAGAATATGTTAGGCCTCCCACCTCTAAAATGTCTCAGCGGTTACATAACAACACAGAGTGGTGCACTTTCACGTGTCTATAGAAAAAGATTGGTTGTATACAAAAACAAATCAAATGTTGCAATCACACCCAGTGGTTGCTGCTCTCCTTCAGTGGCCCAAACGTTTTGCAGTCAAAGGTGGGGTGGGAAATTATTTTCCGGGGCATCTTCCGGGATGAAGATCAGCACCTCTAAGTCTGAGGTCATGGCGCTTAGCAGGAAACCGGTGGATTGCCTTCTCTGGGTAGGGAATGACTCCTTGCCCCAGGTGAAGGAGTTCAAGTATCTCGGAGTCTTGTTCACGAGTGAGGGGACGAGGGAGCGGGAGATGGGCCGGAGAATCGGAGCGGCTGGTGCGGTCCTGCATTCGCTTTACAGCACGGTTGTGATGAAAAGAGAGCTGAGCTGGAAGGCAAAGCTCTCAACCTACCAATCAATCTTCGTTCCTACCCTCACCTATGGTCATGAAGGTTGGGTCATGATTGAAAGAACGAGATCGCGGGTACAAGCGGCTGAAATGGGAATCCTCATGAGAGTGGCTGGCTTTTCCCTCAGAGATAGGGTGAGAAGCTCGGTCGTCCGGGGGGAGCTCGGAGTAGAACCGCTGCTCCTTGAAAGGAGCCAGTTGAGGTGGTTCGGGCATCTGGTGAGGATGCCTCCTGGATGCCTCCCAAGGGAGGTGTATCAGGCATGTCCAGCTCGGAAGAGGCCTCGGGGTAGACTTAGGACAAGGTGGAGAGATTACATCTCCACTCTGGCCTGGGAACGCCTCAGGATCCCTCAGTCGGAGCTGGTCAATGTGGCTCGGGAAAGGGAAGTTTGGGGTTCCTTGATGAAACTGCTGCCCCCGCAACCCGGCTCCGGATAAGCGGAGGACGATGATGATGACCCTGATTGTAACCAATTAATTAATGTATTCACAGAAATAAAAAATCACCCGTGGAGTGGACAGGCCTATAAAAACACCATCCAATCATAATGAACAGCCCGAATTAATAAATTGGATAGTGATGCATCAATCAAACAGACACCTGCCCCCCGCTCTCCACCGTGCACATACTCTTCGTACACTGCAGAAGACAACACCAGAGCTTGTACTAGCTTGCTAAATCCAACAAGACAGTTGCAGCAACGTAAGGTGCCAACAACAGTTGGTTGTGTTGGTTGCAAAAGAAAGACGTTTTTTGGGAAAGCTACTGCCGAGGAAAAGGCTGATACAGAGTGGCGACAGAAAGGGCTGTTTCTGTTCTACTGTTCATCACGTAACCCTAACCCCAAAAAAGTTAGCGTCACCAAAACATACCGAAAGTCACTGATGCTGTGCAGTGCTCCTGAGTCTGTGTGAATCTGTGTTTGTCGCCCATTCCTGTGCTCTGGAGGCGTAGCTTCAGAGGCCTGAAGAACGGGGCTTGGACTTTTGAATTCAAAATGTAGCCTGCTCTATCTGTTCTCCAACCCTACATTTAAGTACATTGAAAATGTATGCTGGTTCACTGATTTATTCAACAGTGGTGTGTTCTATATTTTCTCCTCCAGAATCGTGATATGTCCAGTAGTTTACCGATCCTCTTGAAATACAATACTTGTAGAATCTTAATAAATCAGTATTGCGATACAAATCGTACGAAAAGTATTGTGATACAATCGAATTGTGAAAAAAGCATATCGGCCTAGCCCTAAATTGCATGTTTCTTTCTCCTTCTTTCTTCAAATCTCATCCTTTATATATTTGGACACTATGAAAATCTAATAAGTAACTCTAGAAACTTGAACATCAAGTGTGCATTCATTTCTGTTGTTTTTAGGTCACGCATGTAATGTATGTAGAAGCAAATAATCTGCAGTGGAAGACACTTCACGGTCAGTAGAACATTCCAGAACATCATAATACTGAACAAAATCTGGGTCATGCTATTTCTAGATTCCATAGCAAAACCATATGTGTCAATTCCCCAACTTGCAAAATCACATGTTGCTATCCCTGAATGTATCCCCTGGAATGTACAGTATGTTCTATTATGACTGTCCTTAAGCTCTGTATTTTATCTGCAATAACTCTTAAGGGAAAAGTTTGACCCCTTAGCTGAATGAGGCTGATGAGAGCATGGGGAGTAAGAAAAATCTTGACATTAAAAACAAACTGACGAGCTGAAAGGTGAGAAGTACAGTAGAATGGAAGTGGCAGTGTTGGCCAATTCTCTCAGCGTATTTCACTAGATGCAACTTTTTATTTGTATTTTATATGAATATTTTACCCACTGTTCGTACTAGTAATTAAACCGATGCCCATTCGAAAAACACACTGTGCCAGACGTTGTGTGGCACTGATGGGAGTAATGTCCTCTTTATTTACAAACTCAAAAGGCGCTTTCCTGTGTTAACTTTTCTACAGAACATAAGATGGTATGACATACTTTGTCTAACAGAATGTACTCTGTCTGACTGCAATGTTTGCAATATTCTCAGCACTGTCTACAGCACATGCAGCACATAACTGAACTCAGCAGACAGAGGGGAGGAGCTATGTCTTGTTGTAAGTTGTGAAGTACATGAAAAATGCATATGAAAATGTATTGTACACAGCTCAAAGAAATCCTGTATTTGTTGCACTCTAAAAACACAGATTAGTTTTTTTTTTTTTTTTATGTTTTAGCCTATTTACTATGTCATAATCAGGAAATAGCCAGCTAAAATCATAAACTGTTAAAACATGTTTCATACTTAAGGGACTTAGACTTGAAATCACACAAGTAAATCTCTGAAAAGAGAATTTTCTCCTGCAGACTTAGGGTGTCTGAGTTCGTAAAGCGTGTCACAAGGTGCTTATCTGATCAAGTCCGCGGGGGTTTATGCTGCTGTGGGTGAGAGTGTGGTTGACTTGGCAACTCAATACCTTTACCCTGCAGGCTGAAAAGGCTGCTAGTGTGCACAGTATAGTACCATGTGCGGTACCACGTGTACACGCATGTATGCAGAGGCTCATCGTAGCCTACAATGATGCAATGAGGTTGCTGCTTCAGGTTCCCAGATGGCATAGTGCCAGTCAACTGTTTGTGTCCCTGGGTGTTCCTGAATGTAAAGCTCTCCAAAGACATCTGATGTACAACTCTATGTGTTGCTTAGATGACTCAGAAAACTGCATCATAGAGGCTTTAACCAGCCCGAGGTAGAGCTGCTATCCATACTCATCCAGGCTCAGAAGGTTGTACGAATGTTGTCTAAATTCATTGCCGTGGTTGTACTATTGTATATTTTCTATGGACCTCCTGTGAGTCCGCAATGAAGATTACATTTTAGATTTCAAAGAAATCATAGTCATCTAGATGTTACGTAAAAAGAAGCAAATATAAAACTCTTATGCAAGTATGAAATGATTATGTAATGCATTTGAACATTCAATAGGCATCTTCTGTCTGAGAAATGTTTGAAGAAGTCGAAATACGTCTGTTGCCAGAGCAAGGACATTGCCATTGTGAGAGAAACAGCGCTGGGAGGGCAGACATGTTTCTTCAATGCAGCATTGTTATCTATCATTGACTATTTTTAAACTATGTAAAAATCCAAACACACACACAAATGACCACATATTCAGAAGACATAAAACTTCCATTTCCAGTGGGTCAGTCAATGGACCCAGCTGAACCCGCAGAGCGTTGCTACATATTTAGTACCTGCATGTATGTGAGGGAATGTCATTAGCACTATGATGACTGAGTGTGCATACTTTCTAAGCCAGGACAGAGGGAGAGATTTTTTAATTTGTTGAAAAATGCTGTTTTCGCACGCACACATGCGCATGATTAATTGGTGTGCACACTCGCAACACAAAAGTGAACGTGTGCGTATGCGAGTAACCGAGCTGCTAAAGAAAACTTTTCATCACTCCTCAATTCAAGGCCATTCCTGAGTCCGAGCGTCAGTGGCTGCAGACATCAGGCCATTCCACAGAAAACAAGTGCTCACAGTGCTTCCTTTTTCTGAACTCGCAGCAGGAGCTGGCAACACCTGAGCTCCTCTAGCTGCTGACAGAGACCTCCACTGTAGCCCTGTGATGAGTGGAGAGTGGACATCGCATTTAAACTATTTACTGGGTTGCAAGTGTGCCTTCAGATAATCATGCTGAGACGACCAGCTCCCTCTTCTTTACATGTGGGCCTGAACACAAGTGGAGACGGTCTAATATGAGCAAAAGTGGGACTATTCTGCCCTCTAGAGGGCTACAGTGACAGTGCAGAGAGTGAGTTACACACAGCAGAAGGCAGCTTGTTTATTGACAGGATATGGCTGAAAGTACAGAACAGTGTCTACTTTTGCTGCAGGAATGCAGCTCCTTCAAACTTTACTAGAGTATATATGTTATAGGGAAACCTTTATTAGAGTAGAGGGTATTCCTTTGAGGCTAGTAAAGGTGTTTTCCACTCACAGAGAGCCCTCTGTTGGTCATAGGCAGAACAGCACAGTTCTATAATTACCTGAGTAAAATGCAGACTTAAATGTGTGCAGGGTCCATTACTCATACGGACATGAGAAAGTAATAAATAAAGTCCACTGCTGGTGTAACAATGCCCTTTTAGAGGTTTCTTACATGAATAAGAGCTTAAATCAATTGTGTACTAATGCATCCACTGAACTCAACAACAGTGTGGAAAGAGTAGCTTGTTTTTGAGGTGATGAAGCAGCTATCATAATTTGGAGTCTGCTATTAAAATGAACCCACTCATACTTGACTAGACAATCTTCCATTCATCCATTATCAACATGCAAACTCCATGCAGAAAGGTCCTTATTCCAACCAAGGCTTGAACCCGGGTCTTCTTGCTGCAAAGAATGCTAACCACTACCATCAACCGACAATCTTAAAATACTAAATTAGAAAACTCAAACACTAAGCTTGTTATCAACCCTGGACATTTGAGGTACAAACAATAGTTGCAGCATTTCTTTGAGTTGCTGCATTTAAGCGACCAGAATCACTGCTCTCTTAGTAAATGCTATGGGATTTTCCTCACTGCTCATCTAAAGACTGATCCTACAAAACTGCATGGTGTTCTTGTTCCTAGAATTATTTACTTATCTTATCTTTTTTTTTTTTAAGGTATTACATTTGATTCTGGAGTTCATGTTTACACTTGTTAAGAAGCATATGTTAAAATACATTGACAGTATATGACAGTACATTTGGTCACCAATTCTATAGATGGGGTCGAGATGTAGGACATAAAGCGAAAGCTGCAAATTACCTGTCACTACTGGAGAAAACATCACCATGTGGCTAGTTACTACCTAAACAAATAGCAACATTCAATGCTGCAATTTTACAGTGATATTATGTTGTATAGAACGTACTTATGTGAGAGTTAGTTTAAGCATAACTGTTTAAGTTCTCTACGTAGATATACAGCTGCGTATCCCTGGCAACACACATTACTGCACGAAACAATACATAACATATACAGTCACTCATTACAAATGATTATCAGTCTATATCAGAGTTGCCGTTATATCAAACCTTTGTCCCTGGACCAGTGTGACTTGAGCAAGCCAACACATCTACAAGGTCATAAAACCTAGAGAAAAGGGAGGTTAGAAACGAGGTTAAATATGAGTAAACAAAGACTTTCTCCCTGAGGGTGAGATCTGCACCTGGACTTCTCATTACTGCTCAGCACCAAACAGCACATGTGGCCCAGAGGAAACAAACTCACAGCACTGCTGATCTCCGACACTGAAGCAAACACACACACGCACTCATGTTCTGGGAACAAAGTAATGGCTAATAAGGATTCAATGGACCACCACTGCAGTTTTCATGAGCATCCATTGTTGGATTACCTTCTGTGTTAGGTGATGAAAAAAAAAAAAAGTCTGCACACAGCTGCTCACGTTTACACACACTGACACAGAAACACACAGACTGATGGTTGTTTGGTGTGATCCCAATGCAGTGAATCAGTGCAATATCACACGGGCTCCATCTCCTCACAGGGAGGGACCAGGATTTATCTATGACTCACTAACACTTTGATCCTCTTAAGTTTCACTTCTCCTTTACTCCGACTGTCACGTTCATCTCCTGCTATCAGCACAGATATAAATGAGTTGCCTTTTGTGTTGTGGCAGTATATGCTCTCATTTCAAACGACCTATGCTATGACCATTATAAAGCCACAAGACAAATGGGATCGCACTCTTTCTGCATGCGTTTCTCTAGGTCTCCTCCATTTCAGTGCCCCTCAGGTCTTCACCTGGGGCCCAGCAAGACCGATGTAGCTCTGCCCTACACTGTTGGAAGCGAGACATTAATCAAAGGTGGACTAGAAGGAGAAGAGGGGCAGGAGGAGATGAGGGTGGCAGGTGTGTCCACCAAGATTTCTCTCACACCTCCCTTTCCTGTTCTCACAGTCTTAGACTTAGACTTCCCTTTATTGTCATTGCACAGAAAACACAGCAGTGAAAACTGGCAACGAAATTACGTTGCTTGGCAAGCAGATAAAAAACCAACACACAGCAACACAGTCTAACCCTCAACGCCTCTCCCTTGTTCTCAATAAGAATGGTACTCTAGACACATGTACAAGCATTCATAAGAGCCCAACGCCATGCCAAACATGAATTAGACAGAAAGTGTAATAAGTTGTGTATGAATAAGAGTCACTGTTGGAGTAAAGTCCGATGGGGGAGGGGAGGGGGGAGGAGTAGGTCTTATTTTGACAGGTCCCAATGTCCTGCAGGAAAATGCCCTCTGTTCTGTTTGTTTTTCGAGCAGAAACATCTGCACATCTGTGGTGTTCTTAACCCAGCAACATGCTGGGTTCGAGTTACAAGCTGCAGCGGAGCACAGGAACGCATAAACACATGTGCAGCGTCAAAGATGCACAAACACACGCACAGACACACACACACACACAGACACAGACGCACTCCAGGCAGGAAAGAAACATGAATGTAAGGATAACGCAAGTCTGAAGATGATGCATTTTTCCATTGCTTCACACATTTAGTATAAGTCGGAGGTAATAATGTAAAATGCACATGTTTTATATTCAGGTGGAAAATGAAAATTCCACAAAAACTTCAAAGGCAGCTTGTGGAATGTCGCCTAAAGTCAGGCTGTTGGGACACAACAGCGACTGTGAGTCTGCTCTTGAAGTCTCCAGCATGGATAACTCCACTGTCTTCTGTATGCGAAGAACTGTGTGCGCTGTATTACCGAACTTCATAATCCTAGCCCCAAAAAACAACTCTCCATTGTGTAAGTGCTAAAATATTTCACTTGGCAACAAGACCTGATCTTTGACAAAGGCGGAAACCAATTATTGCTCTGGGAAACGCTGCTGAAACAACAGCAGTGGGAAATGTGTTGTAATATATACTGTATTTCTTTATATCATAGATTTGTGCAGCCTATTCAGCTGCACACCATTTATACTGATGTTGTTTTCAACATGGCCACAAGGGTGCACTGTTACACTGCTCTCTGACTCGTGAAGTCTACCACACACACTCTCACAGACATAAACACACACATACATCAGCCCCCACTCTACAAAACACTGCTGCCACGACTGAGCTGTTTTCTCTTGCTCTCCTGAGGGAGATCAGCGTCACTTTTTTTTTTTTCTTCTTTTACTGCATCCAGCTTTTCCATCTCAGATAATACAGAGGGCTTGTGGTCCAGATGTGAGGCACTAACGCTAAACCTGCTAAAAACACAGTCACTTTCCCTCCTCTCTGATGTCAGTGTGTGTTTTCCTGACCATTTTAACCTCGACTACTACTACTCCTCTCTTTTTGGTGGAGCCCATTTGCCATCTTTTGAAAATAATCACAAGTATTGCAAGAACCACAAAAACAAAAATGAAACTTTCTGTGGAGCAAAGTAAAGATACTGTATGTATTTAAATTTCACATGTTTAACATTTTCCTGACAGTGTACAGCCTGCCGGAAATTATTATTATCATTAGAAGAAGAAAAGTCGGAATAGAGGAAATGTGGAAAAAGAACAGGAGAGGATTTCTGGCTCAGACCAGTCATTTCAATTCATCACAGCTAGTGTTTAACTTTGTTCTGTTCTTGAGCTGCCCAAAAACATTTCAGCTTAAGTGTAGAGCGCAGTGGCACAGTCTCCTGCTTCTTGTCCTTTATTATTCTGGACTTTTCTTTCAACTTACATTGGTCAAATACTTAGGTGTGACATGTAAGATGGATAATATACACAACCTTTTCCCAAGTCACAGCAGGGAGGCGCTTTACCTCGCACAGTAATTGTGACCTTGAGGCTGGTAATAATGGTTGAAAACAGAGGTCTGACCTGCTATGGAACAGCATGTGCAGCACTAACAGACGAGTATACTGGACACAGGCGACACAAACACGGCCCTCTAAAATAAAGACAAGGCAAAAGGATTCTTTGAAGAAAGCAATAATAAACAGAGGCTTCATGCCTCATGCTTTTGATCCAGATGCATGTTAAGCATATCTAAATATTTCAATTTTTGGTGCTTCCATTAACAACACAAGCAAGAACATAAACCTCCAATGGCCATCAGATCAGATGAAACAGAAGGGGGTCTAGTTGTCAGTATCAGAATCATAAAGTCATGTAGAGTGTAAGCATGTGATCTGAAGATGTTTTTTATTTTAACAATAAAGCCTGAATGAACCCATCTACCATGGTAATGTCTGGTTGGTTTGTAATGTTTTTTGTTATGTTGTTGTGGACAATGTCTTGTGATTGTACTTTCCCTCCAGGGACAAATAAACTGCACATATCTGTCATAGTGAATACACATTTCACCCTCTGCAGTAGAGCAGGGAAATGCTGAGAGAATGTATGCAAGTGCTCGTGTAGCACGTTTGAACAAATAAAGGATGGAACATGTATTGTGCCCAGTAGCAGGTGGTGTTATGCAAAGAAACGAATGCAACATGGAGGAAGACTGCCAGCAAGCAAACATTGACGTAAATACTGTACGATATTTTAAATATTTGCTTTGAAAATGTTTTCTTGTGAGGAATGAAATGCATTTAGCATGTTAAACAGGCTCCTGGTAGTTTCTACGCAGGCAGCTAAGGCTCAAAGAAGTAATTCATAGTCGCTTATGAAAGTGTGTATTTTCTTTTTGACCTAATACCTCCACTGCTGAGGTTACACTTTTTGTCCGTCAAAACATCTTTCTCCATGATATTTTGTGGTGCGGTGGGCATGACCCAAGGAAGAACCCATTAAATGTGGGAGTATGGATATAACTGAGGGCTAGATGTTTGTTGTCTTTATCTATAACATTATGAGATCAAAATTGAGCTGTAAGTGTTGGTGTACGTGAGCTTGAAGCATTTTTTTTCTTCTTAGTTTTTATACAAACAACAAACCAGACATAATGTTCTTTTATTACCTTTGGGAAGAGTCATTACCTTTGGCTTTTCACTCACTTCTCTTATCTAACATCATCATAATCCTAGAGATGTGATTGAAATATTGCTGCAAATTCTATAACTCAACATAAGGTTGAGCAGAGGGTTGCAGTCATTCAGAAAAGGACTGATGCCATCCCCTGGAGGAAACCAGAATTATTAGGGGCTTTATATAGTTTATGTCTGATGATACTCGTGTTAAATAGGAACCTATTAATGTCTGCATGGCGTCATTTTTAAAGATTTATTTTGTCCCCATGTAATAAAAATGTGTTTAAGCAGTTTGGTTGACATATTAAATCTGCCAACACAATAAATATTCCAATGAACTGAAGAACAATGTTAGAACAACCAGACAGACACATTATAACATAACTACCACACCGAGAGAAACATACTTGATTTATGAAACACTGCAAACCATGTAACGTCCAACGGCATAAAAAGCTCCGCAAGTGTGTGTCAGATCAGTGAGTTAAAGTGCTTTTACATGAGAGTAGATTCTCACTAACGCCAACTAGGGAAGCATGATAATGGGATAATACGCATGTCAGCACTGATGGCAGCCTTCAGTGTAGCCCTGGATGCTCTGACTCGACAGCATTATGGATGAAGCGTTGGTGGAATGGCACGGCTCCTGGCCAGCCTCACTGCTGGGCTCATCATTAATGAACTGTGACACGAGGGTGCTGTAAATCCCGGCAGAGGATGCAACTCCATCACCCAGTCAGATTGGGACAGATTAAGAATAAAGGAGAGGACAGTGGATGTAACTCCTTGGAGTTTGTGAAATGTGCATCGTCTATAGTATAGTCAGCACAGAAGCATATTATTGCTAAAAAAAGAAGAAAATGGATAAAAATAATAACTGCAATGCACTTGTTTGATTCATAAATTGCTAGAAGGGGATTGTTAAGCTACTTGGTTTCATATTCTTAACACTTCTCCACAGATAATGCATAATTAATTTTCTATTTGTTTTACATGCACGCAGCCTCGAGTGCTGTTCTAAAACAAATCTCCAGAAGGAATATTTCCAAATACCAACTCATGATGTTTGAAAATGATTATCGTGGGAGAAGTGGGGAACACAAACACACAAACCAAGATATTCACACAGTTCTTTCAGAACAGGAGGAGCTTCCAAGGGGTCACGGCTCAGATCAGATCATTTTAAAATAACATTTCTTCTCCATCCTTAAAATCACAAAGACAATACACGTGATTTGAACTGTGCAGTATTTCCACAGCCATTTTGTGGCCCATTTCTTCATTTTAAGTTGCAGGAGAAGGTTTTCTGTAAACGTACACCTCAGTGAATAAGCACTTCCTGTTTCAGTCAGAGTTGGGGTTCACGCAGGGGGGTAAGTCCCATTCTTTCTTTCTTTCTTTCTTTCTTTTTGCAGGATATTCACTTGATCTCTGACACATGCAGCAAAAATGTCACATATTTATCAAATTATAGAAAGACTCTATATTACGGACTTTATTGGAGTATGTGTCAAATGAATAGCCTATTTTACTACTACAACAAAAAGACTGGGTTACTAGTAAATCAACTAGTCTAAACAAAGGATTTTAGATTCATAGAAAGGAAAACACTCCGGAGATGGAGAAAGAAAAAGAAAACAATGTGGAAAGGAGGACAGGGCTGTATATTCATATTCACTGTGTGTGAGTATAAAAGTTTATACAAAGTATTGTGAGGATACAACGTGCACACACACACATACACACGTGTGCACACAAAAACACAACTATTAGACAGAAGACGAAAGAAGGACCGATAGAGAAGTGGGTGGTGCAAGTGATGAAAAGACATGATTAACCTTTGATTACTTGACTCTGTATTGTGTGTGTGTGTGTGTGTGTGTCTGAGCAAGTGTGTGTGATGAGAAGTAGAGAGGGAGAGAGTGTGTGTGTGTTTGTTGAATGATAACTGTGCTATGTGCTCTGCTGTTCCCACAGGAGATAGACAGATAATGTTGATGCAGCTAAGAATCTCTGATAGCAGCTGCAGGGACGGAGCGGGAGGAAGAAGAGGAAGAAGACGATGTTGGTTGGTCATGTTTTGCTGGGCGAGTGTGTGTGCATTTGTTGGCCCGCGTTAGTTAGAGGTGTTTGTGTTGCTTGTAGCACTCCTGGTCTGAGTTACACGCTGCGGATGATGTTGGACCTCCGAAACCAAGCTGATCTGGTACAAAGCATGGTGATGTATCACCCTTGTATATGAAATCCTGCACTGACTGGAATGATGCAGGGTCCCTCTTGTTGCACTTCAAAATAAATCATGAGGACGGTATGTTGGTAAGTTAGACAGCATTTCCAAATCACGTGTTAAATATTAACATATTTTTCAATCCCCAAAAATGTTAATTCATCCCATTTATCTACCGTTCTTCTTAACGCATTGCAGAATGATCATATACCGCCCCCATGCCTGACGTAAGTATGTCAAAATGCATGTGAGCGATGAAGGTAAACAAGAGAGGAAATCCATTGTGGGAAAGCAGAAAAGAGGGATTATAGTTTCCATACATGCTGGACAATGAGTTGTGTATTTGTTCACGCTCGACTGCTTATTGACTCTGCAAAGCAGAGCGAGGAAAACACACACGTGATTGTGAGAGAGAGTTGCGGGTTTCACTTGATACCTGAAGCCAAATAAACAAGTCAAACCTGCTCGATCTGAACCCAGAGTAATAAACCCCACTGTTATCTGAGATGCTCGGTGTGTTTACAGGCTCATCAGTCAACACACCACAAAGAAATACACGTACCCGCACTTTGACATCTCAACATGGCCGCTCTCGCAGTAACCTTTTCGCTCTAATAATGTCGCACGACTTCAGACTATTATGGTGCAGAGTGTTTTTTTAGACTTGCTATGGTGTAAAAGGCGAGGACACATTTGAATTCCAGTATGACACGACTTGTTTTCAATCAAGAAGATGTCTTAGATGGTCACAAGTCTTTATGAAGGGTAAAGGAGGGGTGGGACACAACACAGAGCAGAGATTGAAGCCACATGTTGAGCGCAGCACACATCTCACACACACACACGCATACTAACTCCCTCACTCACTCACTCGCGCATGTGCACACACACACACACACACAGAGTGATTGATTCATCTGGAATGTTCAAAAACACAAAACTATGCAGTAAAGCCAGAGCACATGACATACTGTATAGCACTTTTAAAAGTTTCATTTCTTTCCCTCGATCAGTTTCTTTCACTCTAACACTCAACATGACTCCAGAATTCAGACACACACCATTGTGCTGTGGGATGACTCACATCTTCTCCACACAGGAGAGTGATGAGGTGTTGAGAGGGGCTTTGCTCCCAAACTGAAGCTCAGGAGAACAAAGAGAACACGGTCTTTGTCTCTGAGTCCCAGTTCTACAAGGGCACACTGTGGCACCAGCATCAAAGCTGCATGATTTCCCCAAATGACAACTGCTTTCAGAGAGGAGCAATTTTCTGATGCTGCAGTAAAGGGACAGTAGCACACAGCAGGGCAGTTGTGTTGTGTAATTGTGAAGTTCTACAGTGATGGAGAAGAGGAGGCTGAAGAACAGTTTCCAAAACAGATCTCTTGGGTGGTGAGAGGACTCATGGAAACTACAAATTTGAGCACACTTGTAAAAAGACGAAATGTTTTCATTTCTCAGGTAGAGAAATGAAAATTGTTGAGGGACTTTTACTCACCTTGTCACAGGCTGCAATGGGCAACATGGGAACTAAAAATAAAGGGCAGTGCTGGTAAAAAGAAACTGCTGCAGAAGACTGAAAAGTTGCAATTTCTTTAGAAGAATGTAGTTCCAATAAAACTGTTGTTTTTGTCCAGTAATGTGGACACTCAGTTTACATGTGTTTACACTCAGCTCTGTGCACTGCATGTGAGCTGTATCGCAAAACATCCTGAGGCTAACAGTGGCTCGTAAATGTCCAAGTCAGACGGAAAAACCTAAAAATAAAGGACATCGGTGTTATCTTAAAAATCATGCTATTTTATTAAATGTTTTTGGCCTGCGCTTTCCTTACAAGGCATTATAGAAGCTAAAAGTAGCTCCAGGGTGTGCGAGACTCTCGAACCTGCCCACAGTCAATGAGCTGCTACAGGTAATGGGCCTCATCATGTCGACCATTTGTAAAATGTATTCAGGCGATGAACTATAAGCTATAAAGATGAAATCAGATCATTAACATGACAATAGTGCCATGGAACGCTCCACACTGTTAACCTGGAACACTAACGAAGCACTAATGAAGTTATGATTTCATGTTAATCTACGCTTATGCTGGTGGAAGTAGATTAGGGCGAAACCAAATCTACTCTTCCAAGTTAAATAGAATGCTGTAATTGGGCTTTTAAATGAATCACAAGTGAGTGTAAAATATAATGCAATAAACCGATCAGAGTTCCAATTTACCATCTGCATGTGTAACATATACAGGCGTACATTGTAGACCTGCTTGAGCAGGTAAATGTTACTACCTTGATAATGAGCCTTTGAAATACTGCAACCAAAGATTACAAACCAGGAAATGTGCTTTCAAACTACGGTAGGGTAAAGGAAGGACTTTCTTGCTTTTGACTTACAGCTTGTATTTTCAACTGGTGAAGGCTTTGCAATCAGCTTCTAATAGCAGCAGCAGCAGCAGCAGCAGAATGTATTTTCTTGCTTGTAGTGTGGCATTCTTTCAATCTTGATTTCTGCCAATTTCTCCTACACTTATAAATTATAAACGTTTTAGTTTATTCTCAGGTTTCATCAAAATACATATTAAGGATTTCAGACTAATAAAAGCTGGAGAAGATATAGATGTGTTCAAAACTAACAATAATGTTGTCGGGGTCATGTGGTGTAAAACAAAGGCCACCACCCTGCTAATTTGTCAGTCAAATTCTGTGATCTTTAGCATTTTGAATGGAATGATGTGACTGAAATCTTATACATTTGCAAGTTTCCAATGAGTTTAACTCCATTTTACTCCATGTGTATGTAATGCCGAAGAATGTCTTGAACTCGCGTTTTTTTACTGCAGCCACTTTAGACATGAAATAGGAGCATAAATACATGTGTTTTAAATTTCACTCCAGGTTCTAAAGAGCCAGAGTCCTGCTTTTGTTCGAGTATAAGAGGAGCTCACACTAAATACTGTTATTCTTATACTGCATAGATATTTTGTGCATGTTGTGGACAAAGAGAAATCATTATATTATATGAAAATGATTATAAACGGCCATTATAACATTGCTAAACAACAAATCTAATGGTGGCCTATGACATTGTGAACTAACCCTTTAGCCGTGGTCAGAATGAATGGAATACACAGCTATCATGCTCTGGCAGTAGTGAGTTAGAGGGGAGTGAAGTATAAGGGAAAGTTGTCATTGCCAGATAGAGAACGGGGGTAAGATAAGGTGGCGAGTCCCACAGACACAGAGGAAGCCTCCTATCACAGGAAGCTCCTTCTACAAAATGTCAGATCCTCCTAATCGCTGCCGGTCTTCCTGTTTCAGTCCCTCAGAACTGGACTACATCACACTAGCACTCCAAATGTTACTCACAACCAATCAGCATCATACATATACTTAACCATCCAGGCGGCCATCCTACACAAACATCCCATCCTGGTGGGGCTGAGGCTCACATCAAAGAGGATTATAGGGTGGATGAGGCCAGTGCTATGGTGACTGCCAGCAGACATACCACTTATTATTTCTGACCTCGACATGTTGACACCACCCATGGATTATGGGAACAACATCTCACAAGTATTTGTCTGCTTTTCTCTTTCACTTTCACGCGCACACAAATATGTAACCTGTTCGGTGTCCAATCACAACAGTCCGCTTGGCTTCCGAGTCGCTTATAACTGAATAATGCGTGTGTGTGTGTGTGTGTATCATGTTCATGGCCTGAGGGTGGACAGTGTACCCGCATTAACCTCTGCTGAAGAGACGTACCGCTCACAAAAGTAGGTTAGCAAAACACTAATAACACCGTGCACCCCTAATAACACACACTCTTCATACACGCCAGCCCTATACAAACACACAAACTTCATAATCCTGTCATTCTACATACACAATGGGCTAATCCTCTCCCACACATCTCAACTGGTAGCTGTCATTGGATGGATTGAGAACAGTGTCTCACAACTGAAAACACATCAAGTTTAAAATGTTGGAATAAAATGTTGGAAAAAAAATGTTTAAATGTGTGTCTGTGTGTGTGTAGCCCCAGGATGGCTGCTCCAAACTGAGAGACAGATGTTTGCATTTATGTGTGTGTGAGTCCATTATTCAGTCCAATCCGAAATGAGACGGCCAAACCTGACACAGCAATAGTATAAAATACACATCAGTGGATCAAATACAGGAATACATCTCTATAAGCCAATTTGATTTTTACGATTATTATAATATAAACAAGTTATCTACTTGAACCTTAATTCTCATGGTCTTTAATAAGAGCTATTACCTCTATCTCTCTATCTCTATCTGCTGCTTGAATCAGACATATTATACATGTTGTTAACTATTTACTGTTAATAAGTGAGTATTACATTGCTGTATGTACACTTCTATGTCCAGCAATATGCATGGAGAAAGTGGAGACATGGCAAGAGAGAACAGGAAAAGGAGAAAATTAATATCCCATACTGGATATAACACATTGCTTTCACTAGATTTTCTTAGGATTTGCTATCGCTACAAACTGGAGAAGGAAATTAAAGTGCGGTCAAAAATAGAGAGTGCTTTCAGTGTGTAGAACTGAGTTCTGTGTTGGGTCAGGGACTTAGAGAAGGAGCCGGTGTATAGAGGAGAGCATACAATAAAGGGGTGGGGGTGTTGTTTTGGCCTTTAGGCATGGGGCAACAGTTACAAGGGAGGTGTGTATGTGTGTGTGTTTGTTTTCAAGAGTTTACCCTGGTTTCACTGCAGCAATTCTCGCAAGAGACAGTCATTATCACCGCCCACACTGTGTGGATGGTGGTGATAACCGCACTGACGGTCTTCTTCTCCAAAATGTGTCTCTCCTGAGAGGCCGCAGAGAAAACGTGAACCAGTCCATTCATCCTTCCATCTTTCCATTCATGCCTGCACCATCAGAGATGCAAGAGACAAGAAGTAAAGTTGAATGTGATAGTGCTGAGCTCAGAGACACTGTGCAGAAAGCAAGCAGCCGTTTGCATCACAGAACAGGGCAGCGTGTGGATGAATGCAAGTACTGTATGAGAGGCAGCCTGAGACGCCATGAAGAAACAGACAGAACCCAGAGAAGATAAGGTGATGCAGAGGCAGACATCAGAAAAAGTGATGGAGGAATAGCTTCCATCAATGTACGACACTCTGAGTCAGAGTCAGAGTCAGTGAGTCATCTGGTAATCACTACCATGGACACCACAGCCAACGATGTGCCAAAAAAGAGCTACAAAGGAGGAGGGGGTGGCCTCATATATTACATATTTGCATGTTCATTTGCATGTCCTTTATGAAATCTTTCCATGCATACTTTTTATTTAAGCAGGAAGTGGCTTGAGATAGAGATCTCTTGTACGAGGGAGACCTGGCAAAGACAACTGTCTCGTTACAGTTCAGTTTATCAAGGTTTTTTGTGTTTTTCTATGTCTAAGGGCCCCACATTTCAACTTCATGTCTGCTAATTGTGTATTTGAAAGTGACACTAACCCGATTCTTATTCTGTTACAACAATTAGCCGTAGCAGCGAGTATTAAGAAGAAGGTTTGGCTGATGAGACAAAACAGCGTGTCAGAAGTATTAAAAGTCTGCACTGGATCCATGTTTATTTGTGCTTTGATCAGCTATTTAGAGATTTAATCATAGTTTCTTTTATGTTTAGGCAAATCCTTGTACAGCTGCTTTGTGTTAAGAAAAACTCAAACACTGAAGAGTTCAGGCGGCTTGTTTTGACAAACTTCCTCTGTTATACATAAGAGATGGTTTTGTAATAAAAAGGCACATTCATATTTCTCCAAGCTTCGTACTGAAGAAGAACTGTTTTGGCTCATGTTAATAATACACCAATATAAGAGAGACTTAACAAGGACATCTGATGATATGACAAACCTAACTGCAGTCTAAAAAGATATTTGGAGGAAGAAAATGCAAATATATTGCAAACTATTGCAAAAAAATGTATATTATGTTTTCAGGCCAAAACATACTTTTTTCTTTTTCATACTAGCTTAAGTGACTTTTCTGTAAGTGATTTAGGTTTCTACGTAAGCATCTCACCAAAACTAGGATACATGAGCTGCACACGCATGAGTCAAGAACCATCACGCATGTACGGTAAATGAATCTGCGGAAAAAAGACCGCTTAGTCAATGTTCCACCATTGAGCGCTGGAGAGGAGGCACGCAGCCTGTTTGGTGTTTAAGACAGACTCAGCAGGAACACAAGGCAGGAGGGTTGAGTCCAAACATTCTCCCTGACAGCCCCACCAGTTTGAAGGCCTGTGTCTGGTCAGTGTGGAGGTCAGCTGAGTAGGGGGAACAAGGAGATAAGCCTATCTACCCACAGAGACAACAGAAAGTGACCAGACACCAGCTCACATGTAAAGAAAGAGTCCTTTCTCCTCATTTCTTGGTATCTCCATTCCATCTACAGGCTGAACCTGCAGCTCTCCATAGGGACACTTTGATCACACAGACTGTTACTTTCTTGTGATTTAGGACCACCTAAAGATATTCAGAGTGGAGTATGACATGCATAGTGTGTAACACAAAAGAACAGAAAGGGGGGAGGGAGGGAGTGGGGGAGCAGAGCAAAAATGTGTATTTCTGAGATTCACTGCTATGAGGGGATGTAAGAGGAGAGGGACTATTAAAAAAAAGAAATGAAGGAGAAATGAAGGAGGAGGCCGGGGAGTAAGGGGGCGTTCCCACTGGCTCAGGGCTTGATTAACACCAGGCCTCCTGACAGGAAATGACCCGGCCAGCTCATAGCGCCAGGAGAGCTTCCATCTGGTGTCGAGGCCATGGAGAAATTCTCCACCCAGGAGAACTGGGAACCAAAAATGAGAACTTAGAACTGAATGAACACTTCATTTTCAGGACCCAAGGATTAGTCCCAGTGGTTTATCAGGACTCATGCCATCATTCTGTTATGAATGAGGCCAAAAGCAGTGATGAGATGCAGCATTTTCACTCCGGGCCTTGAAAATCACAACCACATCACAGACTTTTACTGATGGCTGAAGTAAGCGTAAGGTTTGAAATGGGCATTCAGTGAGGAGTGTGAAGCGAGCGTCGGTCAGAGAGGTACTCAGACTTTAGGAAATGTATCAAGCTGAGGATGGGGGGTGGAGAGCGTTTGGGGAGGGGACAGTTTGGGGAGGAAAGCGGGTACATTAGGACAGGTCATTTTTCACTGCTGACTGGAATCCTAAATGTAAACAAGGTCTTCCGCACCAAAAGATAAAACACAGATATACTGTAAAAACCAAGCGGGTCTGGTAAAAAACAGACTCACGCAAAGCACACTTTATATACACACTTATTTATGATTTTTTTTATGCGTCAGGCCATTTGTTAGTACAGTCATCAGACCCTGAGGCAAACATCTACAACAAGAATCGCTGGCAAAAACCTGCTGTTAAATTATTCTCACATGGGTGACAGGAAATTTCTTTTGGGTCACCAAAATAAAAGATTTATTAAATGACACATGCACAAAATGAAGTTTCAATTCATTAACAAAAGTGCTATCTATTTGAAAGGGCAATTTTCTCTAGTCTAAATAATATCAGATGTTACAGTCAAAATAGTCAGAAACATATGCACAGCTTTGCATGAGACAATTTTTTATTGTGAATTGGGTCACAATATTTTGTCATCTTTAAAAAGTTTGGGAAACACTGGTCTAAGTCAAACACAGACTTTAATGTAGAAACTTTCTATGCCAATAAAGGGATGTTTTCCCGAAAGGAGCCAGAGGAGTTTCCAGGGCAGAAGAAGGGAGAGGCGAGCAGGAAGTGTGTGCTGACTGGACTCCTCTGTGACCTTCTGTCAAAAGGGTCCCTGGCTGACCCGTGCCTGCATTGACGCGTGTGCAAGGGCCAGGGGCCATGGTCTCAGTCAGAGTCCCTCTGGAGCCAGCCCGTGTGTGCGTCTGGTATATATTTCTGCTTTTAGCTTTGTTGAGTGTGTATGTGTAAGTACTTGCAAGTCTGTGTGGAATCATGATAGTGTTCTTTTCATTATACAAGCTCAATTCCCAATGGAGATATAAGTGCTTACAAGCCTTTTATGATGTGCATTTCCTGTCATAAATAAGAAGCAGAGGAATTCTCTGCTGAGCGCTAACACACTCCATAAAGCAAGCAGAGGTGTAAACTACACCCTGGACCAAATGAAATCTACCCGACGAACCACTGCTACCGGTGACTGCACTGCTCTGCTTCTGAATGACAATACAACAGGTACCTTAAATGTGTTACTACATACAGTATTTCAGCGTATTTAAGTCAAGAGTCAAGAATTTACACCACATTTACAACGTAACAAAACGATAAAGTATTAAACTATCAAGTGCATTAAGTACAAAAATAGTAAGGGTTAGATTTGTGATGCACGGTAAAAATCTTGTCTACATTCAACTAAAGTGCATGTGTGGTGCAAAATGAAATAATATCCCAATTTCTGGAAATTATTTTGGATAGAACTGCATAAATCTACTTCATAAATGCACAGAGATGAGAACAAAAGGGACAAAAACAGAGGGGAAATCAGTTCAGGCAGATGTTGAGCAGAAAAATCGACCAACATTATCCTCGCCAGGCGTAGTGTTGACAGTGAGTGGAGCCTGAGATCACTTTGACCCCACCATCTGTCACTAACCAGCTTACAACAAAAGTACATTGGATGTTTGGGGCTAATAAAAGAAAATGTCAAATGTGTGTGGAAAAAAAAAGATGGAAGATGAAAGTTTGTGTTCTGTCTAAACAGAGGATCACATCTATATCATCATAGTTGTGATCCTCCAAGCCCCACGTTACACTAAAATTCAGAAACAGAAAAAAAGAATGCTTCAGTTGAAGTCTTTATCACGGCATTAACACATCTGAGATGGAGGTTTCTACCTGTACAGCTCCCCCTCACTTGTCATTCCTATCAGGGCTGTTGCTATGTTGCTATTCTATTTGTGTCTACACTCAGCAGCCATGCACACCAACTGCTTGTTAACACAAATATCTAATCAGCCAATCACATGGCAGCAACTCAAAGCATTTAGACATGAAGACATGGTCAAGACAACCTGCTGAAGATTAAGGAAGCAAAGTGATTTAAGTGAACATGGCGATTGTTGTCTGAGAATTTCAGGAACTGCTGATCACTGACAATTTTTAAACAAAACTTTTCTAGAGTTTCGAGAATCTGAAAAAAGAAAATATAAGAGAATTGTCTGGCTCATACATGCTGAGAAAGAAGACACCGATTGTCACTTAGGTGGTTTTCACACCTCGTAGTCTCTTTGCTTTCACACTTCACTTTAGTGAAACAAACCGAACCTTTTGAATAAAACATTCCCCTCCTCGCCTGAGGCAGGAGAAGACAAGACAAACAATGAACAAGAAAACTCGCTCATCTGTTGGTGCAGGGGCAACTTCTGTTTCTGCCACATAAGCACAAAACATGGTGCTGCATCAATGTTTTGGTTGTGTTGTGCCCACAATGCCCCGCGTTGTAGTCCGCTTCCTGTGTTTGGTTCACTTGAGGCGAACTGCTTCTTTGGCATCACACTGCACCCTTGCACCCTTGATTAGGTGTTCTACTAAAGCGAGGGTGTTAATACTGCCTCTGTGTTAACTGCTATAACACAGTTCATTTCATACAAATAATCACAGCCCGTAACAAAGAAGATAATGGGATAGATACAGGCAAATATTGGCAACATTTCAAGACCCAACAATCTGCAGGCAGTGAATCGGGGGGGTCTGATCGCAACTCTGTGTGTGGCCGTGGCTGTTAACCAGGGCTGTCGAGCCTGGCAGTGAGAATCTGATGAGCCCCTGTTAATTAAAGCCTGAGCTCCATGTCATCAGCTTATCTGATGTAGTGAACTGGAGAGTGCAATGCCACTGGCTGCGCTGTCCACCCAAGGGTCTATGGTGTTCACCTCATGTATGCATGTGTATGTGTCCAAGTGTATTTGTGTAACATAGGAGGAAGTAAAGAAAGAGCACCAATTAAAAATAATTGGGACTAATTTCGTCAACACAGAGCAACAGGGGAAATATATTTAATCAGGCATAATCATTAGACTAACATATGCTCCACTTCCCCCGTGCAACCAGCTCCGTGCTTAAGGGCCACAGAGAGAGAAGAAGAGGAAGGAATACAGAAAGGCAAGGCCAGAAAATGGGAAAGAGAGAGAAATGGAAAAGAACATTTAAAAAAACAAAGAGTAGAAAAAGTTGGAGAAGTCGGCTGGTGGCTAGAGTTATGTGTGATCCCTTTCATGTCCCTCATCTGGCCCGTAATGCTGTGCCAACCCAAACAATGACATTGGGGAGGTCCAACCCTCCCTCTGCTTCCCCCTCCTTGCCCCGTGCACACCCCACTGACAGGATGAATAACAAAGCCAATGTGTGTCTGAGGCAGAAAAGGAGAGAAGGACATGATATGAATGAAACCACTTCAATTCCAGTTCAAATCTTATTTTGCTAAATATTCTATGGACTTCTGACACAATCCTGTGTCATAGATGCTGGTAAATCACAAGTTTCATCACTGGGGAATTCACAATCTTACTACTGGAGCCGTACGCCCACTCACTGACAAGTACAGACAAGCTATGATCCATCATACTGAGCAAGCTAGACGTCCTAGAGTGAAGAATTAGGCATATTCTGGCTGGCCGGCTTTCTTTTTCGTGTTTCCGTACCTCAATCATGGTAGAAGAGGTGAAAAAAATTTGGAAAGGGGGAGAAAGTTTGACTCTGCAGCAGCAGAAAAAAAGAAAAGAATCCATGAAGGCGTCTGGGACACTTTCATTTTTGCTTTCTGACCAAAAACAAAGTAGATTTTCCCACAACTGAATTAGGAATTAACAGTAACTGCTTTGAGCTATTTACAACCTGCACACATAACACAAACCACCCTTTTACACCACTAACTGGCAGCTGCCAATCAGACTCCGGGTTTCAGGAGATAAGCTGGTTCCTTACCCAATCCCATTATTTGTTCTCCACCCGCTGTGTTGCTCTCAACCAATACGGTTCTTTCCACATGTGGTGTTGGCTGTGGAGCATTTGGTTTAAGAGCTCATTTCACAGTCTACAATAAGTAGAGCCATTTTCTTGGATAAATACTGTACGGGCCTTTAATCAAAGCCATACCCCGAAAACAATGCAAACACATGTACGGATATATGTTTCACAAGCAGAGACACAATGATTAAAAATGAAATAGTAACTCTTTCTTGACTCGACAATGAAAAACCGTTGAACACTTTATATTGTGAGTTTTTAAACTGCTCTGCTGTTCTTCTCCCTGGTGTGAAGGTAAAAGATGAAGACTTGGACATATCCTATTACTGTTCCGATGTAGCCTTCACTGGCAATGCATCAGCGCTACTAAAAAATATTGTCTGTGGATTAAAAGTCTGATAGATTTCTCTGTGCTGTAAAACTCTACTCATAAATATGATAAGTCACATCTTACTTTTTCCAACATAACCATGTGCCACGGCGATGCAACAAAAACGTAATACGCACCAGTATTTGCTACATATTACAGCCTGCTTTGTTGTTTGAACAAAGCACTTGTCTGAGTTCATTTATGGGAGTGTTACACTAAAGAAAACTATGGTTCACTAGACAGGAAATATGGAATAACAAATAAATTCACCATGTTAAGTCTGAGGAACACGATTTCCTGAAGGCGCTCTTTAATCAAGTTCCCATAAAAAGATACTTTTGTTTCACAGACCTGTGCGGCATCCAGCACTTAACTCATTTGTCCTCATTTCTTCTTCTTTCTGGCATGATTATTGTGTGTGTGTGTGTGTTATTGTTTTTGTAAATTTGTAAAAACGCTGTTCTCATGGCGGCCAGGTTTCATTTAACACCTGGTTTCAATTTGAGTCCTTTGACTGGCGAGAATGTCACAATCGATGTTGTGCTCTGAAAGCATACAGTGTGTGTGTGTGTGTGTGTGTGTGTGAGACAGAGAGAGAGAGAGACTACGTATCGTGTCACGTTACTCCAGTCGAGTACTTCGCTGGCTGCCATAAAAACCCTCACACAGGCAGTCGAGTGTGAACATACACACATTTAAATTTAAAAGAAAGGTGCACACACTGCTGACTGGGTAAAACACACACTCGCGCACACACTCGCGCTTACATACAGTGCACACACATAGACACACTGTTTTTGCTGTCTAAAACACACCTGGCACACAATGACAGGGTAATTTCCAATGATGTGTTTATAACAGAGAGTCGGGTTTTTAACATGATCCACATCTCTCGACCAGTGCCTGCCAAGAGGCCCCTCATATTCAAACTGCACTTAGCCAAGTAGAGCAGGAAGAGAGTGAGACAGAGTATGAGCTGGAAGAGAGAGAAAAGGGAGTAAAAAGAACAGGAGGGATCAACAACCTCTAATAGTGCTTTACATGGATTTACCAACCTCACATACAGTATACTACTGAAATGACCCTGCGCATGATAAGCACAAGTCTATTATTTCAGGGTGTGTGCTTCAGTATGGAGCGGGCAAAAACTAAAAGTAGCTCTAATTATGAACTATGTGGCAGGGGAGGAGACTGTGTGTGTAAAGGCTCAAGGTTAAAGACGCCATTACTCCTGGAGGTAAAGACAGCTGTGGTGTGGAGGTAGACGGTTCATTTATCTTAGGAGTTGGCCCTGATCTGCTCTACCACACAGCTACCAGCTCAGCTAGACCAGAGGAACCAAAGAAACCAGGAAACACACACATGCACGCACACACACACACACACGCGCGCGCGCCCGCACTGGTAGCAACGCAATACAAACAGTAAATGTTTTTCATCTCTATGGATGTCAGATATAACTGTAGAAATTAAAGTAAAGGGTCACGTCTCTCACACACTATTTTTCTCTTGCACTCATCCAGCTCAGACATTCCCACACTTGACAGTTTGAGTAGCAGTTTGCAAAACTGACCAGAAAATGAAATGTGTGTGTGGGAGGATGTGGATGAAAAGTGTGATACAAAGAGAGCAGAGAAAAGATGGGGTGTGAAGACTTTGATAAAAATCCTCCCATTAACAGCACTGGAATCAGAGAGAGGAATTAAACAATCTCCTGTTCCCACTGTTGTACTCAAATTTTTCAAGACCACCAGATTTGGCAAAGTGCGGATGCTCCTAGAAATAACCATGAAGTGATTGCACTGATTCTCTCACCGGTGAGTTTCTGAAGCAAGGGGCTGAGCTCTGTCTCTCGCGTGATGACCAGGGTAAGTGCTCCAATTAGGTCCCTTTCCAGCTTCTCGAGCTCCTCCTCCTCTGTGTTCTGGTCTGCAGACAGTGCCTCATCAGCCAGGGAGTACAGGTAAACCAAGAGGAGGATGAGCTCGTCAGGCCCACACTCATCTTTCCTGGACCTTGACCCTGAGGATGAGCTGTCGTCACCTCCATGGGGCTTCATCAAGGGCAGCAGCTGCCTCAGCACAGTGGGGAAATCAGAATCTCCAAGAGCCTGTGACACAGACACGGAACAAAACGCATCAGTATTTGCACCAGTTTGTTGGAAGACAGCACATTTATACCTTGCATAGAGCTACATGCACAGGAGTAATAATATTGATACCCTCATCATGTCTGTACAGTGCACAGCACCCAGTTAGCTTAGCATAAACACTAAAATAAGTTTACCTGATGATGGCAAACAGAATATAACATGTTACTCTTGCCTTTGCAGCAAGAAGACCTGTGTTTGTGACCCAGTTGGAATAAGGGCCTTTCTCCATGGAGTTAGCATGTTCTCCCTGTGTGTGTGTGTGTGTAGGTTTTTTTCCGGGTTCTCCGGTTTCCTCAAACATGCAGATTTGGGGATTAGGCAAATTTGTCTGTATGTGGCCCTGTGATGGACTGACACCAGGGTGTACCCCACCTTTCGCACTATGTCAGCTGGGATTGGCACCAGCAACCCTCATGTGGAGGATAAAGCGATGATGAAGATGAATGATGGATGAATGGATGTTAGTGGGTAAGATTAGCGCAAAGTTAAGCAAAGTCAGGTCAGCTTTTTACTCCTGTTTCCAGTCACCGTGATCTTCCTCTTCTCTGGTGTTTCATGGCAGTTGCTGGCACTCTCCATTTGTATTTAATCATAATTAGTCTTTAATTTGTCTTCTTCCGCTTTGGTGATTTTCAATCGACTGATCTATCTTTGGGAAGATATTTTCCAAAATAAGACATTTTTTGAAAACCACAAAAGGAAAAATGAGGTGTATGCTGCATCATGATGCAAAGCATATTAACATCATTTGATGTCACCTAATCACTAGTTTACATGCTTATTAGCTGGTTTCCTTGATTCTCTTGTAAAAATAGTGCATGAGCTTAAATTACAAGCACAGTATGGGTGAGTTCATCTTTCCATTCGCCAATTTTACAGCTTTGGAAGACGCTGAGCTAAAGCTTAATTTTGCTCCATTCTTTTGTTGGCTTTCGTATGGGTACTTAACTGTTTCTGTCCTACTTTCTCACAATCACACACAATCTCATCCAACATGCTGTGGATGACAGGGCCATTTACAGAACACTGGTCACTCTGACAAAAAGGGTGAGCTCATAGGCCAATAAAACAAGGGTGTGGAGCTGATCTGTCTGATGAACAGCATGGAAATCAAATGAAAAATACAGCTGAAATGGAGGCAACGGGGTCATGGAGGGGAGTGAGAGGGAAAAATAATGCAGGGCGAAAAAGACACAAAGATATTGCAAAGAGAATTAGGTTGACATGATAGTATAAAGGGGGTTGGCTGTTGACAATGGACGGTATGTTTGTGTCAGATGGAGCTACAAATGCCCCATGGATATATTTCATTTTAACGAGGGACTCTTCTGGAAAGAGCTTTGTGTTCCTCCCACCAAGACAAACAGGCTCTGAGAATAAGGGGCTTTGGACCTTGTGGTGGGCCCACTGGGGGGATCCTGTGTCTGACCTAGAAGATCTCTTGAGTGAGCCAATACAATCATACCCAATGATGGTGAGCCAAAGCCACAGAATTATCTCTTTGTCTTTCATATAGCGGCAAAGTAGGGGTCTGAGTTTCCCCCGTTGATTGCGCTCAGTGACTCTGCCGATATGAAGTGTGACATGAACAGAAATTGTTGAAGGCATTAATCAAACCTCCTAATGTGTTAGGTATCAGATGAACACACTATTTAGCTGCGCTGTTCACTTAAACATGGTCTCCTCCCTGCCTCAGACCCCAGCCAAACACTCATCCCCCCCGGGGGACATTCACACACAATCTCGCCACACATTTTTCTTCTTTAACATTGTGAAATCAAATACCTCTCCAAGCTGCACTCATTCACACTGCCAAACAATGTTTGGGACCACTCTCTCGCTCACGTCGTTCATGGACAACAATGAGGAGACGACAAAGACAATTACGTGTTCCTTGTTTACTATTAGTCTACTACACTTCCGTTTGTATATAAAATCCAGGAGGACGTTCACATGATCCAACACATTCTTAAAGGAGTTTGTACATGTCAACAAATGACATTTTCATTTCATTGCTGCTGCATCATAGGTTTGGCATCACCAGCTTTCAGTTCAAATAGGAGGAGCTGACATAGAAGCCAATGGCCTCCACATCATTTATCAAGAGGTACTTTATGCAAACCTGATGAAATGCTACGTGCTTCTAACCGAAGGCTTTTTGACTGCCATTCTTTAATTGGTAAAAGGTTGGCCAATATGGCTGCTGGATAGTAAAAAGTTGTAGGTTTTGAAGTATTACCATTTAAATCAGATTTAAGAGTATCCCTTATTTCAAACTTAGTTGCAAAGCAATGTCCATCTGTGATGAAGGTCATGATTTGTGAGTATTTCAAGCAAAAACACACAATAATCGTACAGAAGTTTTACAGATGTACCATATGAGGAAAAATGCAAGCCTGCAGAGAGCATGACTGATTAAAAGAGGAATGTACGTGATCTGTCGGACACGCAAAAGACAAATGACTGAAAAACATTCAGCCGAGATGTTTGCTGTCCAACATTTCACAACACAAAAGAGTCAGAAAAACAAGCAAACATATTTTGTTGCAGCATTACAGTACATGTTTTGATATCATGACCCCACAGGTTTATCTGGGGACCCCTTAGTAGAGAAGTTCAGATCCCAGGGTGGGAAAACAAAGGATTTCATAGCTATTTATTGATTGGTCGCTCAAAGCTTTGAGACAAAATGGCTGTTCAGTTTGTTTTATTATTCATCACTATTTTACTGATTTATTTATTTTGGTGTTTTTTTTCTATGTGTGGGGGATAGTAATGGTATGTACTTTTGTTTATTCAGCTGCTGAAATATTTCTGTGAACGAACTCAAGTACAATACCCGCTATGACGGATAGCTTTTTTTTTTATAGCTTTCTCAAGTTTTATTTAATTCTTTCATCCATGTACAAATGCGCTACAGTATCTCTTCTGTACTGTTAACTGTGAACTGTGTCATTTGCTGTTGTCAGCTGCATGCCATGATGGCACCAGAGGAGGAAATCTATGGTACAGACCTGCGACTGAACTGAGCGAAGCTGAGTGGGAAAATTGGCTGAAACTGTTGGCATTGGCACTGGAAAGGTAGTGGACTGTACACCTCTGGGAATGGCAAGGAGCAGAATAGAGCATGCTTTCCAGAGGCACTCTGGATAACACAATCAGAGGGTATTACACTCGGGAATTGAGACTGAGATCTGAGACTGAGATAAAAGACTTTGCCGTTTTAACTATCCAATATTATGTATGGCGGACCAATCAGATGTTTTTCCAATGGTTCTTATCAGTGTTGACACATTAACATGTAAACTGTAATCTGTATTTAAATGATATAAGAACGAGAAATAGCAATAATGCACTTCGGTAATAAACAACAACATTTTTTTTATTAAAAATTAGTTTACAACTAACTCTCATTAAATATACAAAATATTTTAATGGGATTTTACTAATGACACATCAAAAAGGATTTACAAGGACAACCTCAAACTCTCAAGTTGTCATTCATTTACACATGTGTCCCCGGCCAATCCCAGCTGACATAGGGAGAAAGGCGGGGTTCACCCTGGACAGATCCCCACTCCATCACAGGGCAATCATATAGAGATTGTGGAAGGACCCACATGCAAGCTCCACAGCAACCTCCTTGCTGCACGGCAACAATCCTAGCTAGCCACTGCAACACTGTGTGACCCCCAATTCAGTTCAATTCAATTAAATAAATTAAGTGCCACTAGGGCAATTAGTTAAGCATAGTAAAGCACAAAACAAAAACATTTTACTGTCTCCAGTAAAAAAAATTCTCTGGCTAAAAAAGGCTACTAAATTCAAGTGGCTTTCAGGGAAGGTTCTACAAACAGTGCATTTTTAGGAGCAGTGCAAGTGGCCTGAACTAGAGCATTACTGCTGTAATAACAGGAAGCTAAAGTTATTATTGCACGCCATTACTGAAGGCCCTATTCCTGCCGCCATGCTCTAATGTGACTATTACACACAATTATAGAATCACAACTGCATTACTCTGTCAAAACAATGCCAATTTTAAGGCTCGCAATTTCTCGATATAAAGCCATTACTTAAAATGACTTTGTGTTTCTTATCATTGCATACTTAATTTTGACGGAAAACTGGCGTGTGGAAAAATGTATAGAACATGAACCTCCTTTGTTCCCCCGACTAAAGACGGCAGATTGGCCTATGCTTAACCTGCAGCTGGATTATTGGTATAACATTGATGCAATGCTGGCTTATAGCTGGGGACTTTGCACCAATCATCAAATCTCTCTTGCTTTATGGTCTGCCTTGAATCCATATGCCAGTGATTGACAGATTACTGTCTGGCAATCTCAACCAATCCCAGGGTCCACAAAGGCTCAATCTCACCCAATAACAGAGTCGGGCCAAACTCCGCCTCTGCCCAGCATAGCCTGAACAGGAAACCAGCTCCAGATGCTACCCCTGGAGGAAGGTGACTGTTTCAGATGTAGCACAGCTAACCAGAACCAGGCCTTGTTTGCTTCACTCTCTGCCTGCACAATGAACCTTCTTCTGGGCCCCCGGGTGGGGGAGGGGTAGGTAGGGGTCCCTGTGGCTGCATGCACATAGCAGCCATAGGTTAGTTGTTCTAGCTGACCAAATACAAACTGGCCAGGAGTCACGTTACATGGATGACAGACACGTCATCATTACCATAGTCAAAAACAAAATTGCACACATGAGCTTCATTTGAAAATATGTAATCACATCCAATTTGTGTTCACAAATAACATGAAACACTGGAAGGGTTACAAGCAAACTTTTGGAAAAATACATAAATCTTCTAGTTATAAGGCGGCAACTAAGCTTTGACTCTAAATTATGTACAGCAAGCTTAGTCATGATTTGTCGAGGAACAGCTGGAAAACAAATAGGAATGTCTTTAGTCTCAGAGAGGCTGGCAAAATCTCGAACATATGAACAACACGGAGAGTCAGTGCAAACTCACAAATACTACAAACACAAACATTTGATAAATGACTTATCTGAGCCCGCCAGTGCACTTGTGCAAGTGCAGTATCTCAGCAGGGACACATGCTCTCTGTAAGTTGTGGTGCTGACACTGACGAATCCTAGAACAGGTTCACCGGAAAACTTCTGTTTATTAAAAGACGGAAATCTACCTAACATGAGCAGGAATGGAAAAATAAAGTTTATCTCTGGCACTCTTTGTACTATAATTATTCTGTCTTGTATGAAAGGTGTGGACAATGCTTCAGGTTTTTAACAAGGAGAGCGGAAATGTGACTTTAAACACAAAAAAGAGCAAGTCTGCACAAGGTGTCATATGGTGGGAGAAGACCAGTTAATCAAATCACTATGTTTATTCTCATATATCAGCACCTTTCTCTCTGTGTCTATTACTTTTTCTTTCCCCTTTTTGAAAACAAGAAAAGTGGATGATTTTGGAAGAAGAATCACATTTGGATTTGATGAAATACAATTCTTGACTGGTTCTTGACACAGGTTTAAACACAAATTGAGAAACTTTGAGCAGAATTAAACTAGAGACATTACATTACAGCAAAACATTCATCTGTGCCCTGACCTATGTCCCATTTTTACATCAAAAGCTTTGTTTGCATCTGAAATGTCAAGTTTTCTTTACAACAAATCTATTAATACTCAGTAAATTATGTCATGAATTGACATAACTCACCAGTCTGCTAACTTGTATATAGATAGAAAAGCTCTTTAAGTTAAAAAAGACCTCCTGGTGTTGCTCCACCAGCCTGATCCTGATATTATATGTGGAAACACCAAGACATAAATCTTTAGTTTCAAATGAGGCCTGAATTACCACACAGTCTGAGTCTGAGGTGGGTCTGTTTTGTTTCTGCCCAGCAGTGCCGCCATGGTCATAGATCTGCATGCTGGATTGCAGGGAGTCAAATCTATGGTTTCCTGCACTAGGAGGTGTAGCTGAAGGTCAGTTTGACTGGAGGACAGATGAACAGGCAGCTGCTGCCCTGTCGGTACATGCAAAAGCTTTCAATTGCTTTTTACATCGAATCACTTCACTTCTTTTTCCTTTTTTTCCTCTGTCGGCAACTGTCTCAACATGAATCTCTCCGACTTATCTGCCTTTTTTTCTCTACTGCACTGTGTGTCAAAGGTTGGCCTGGCACAGACCTTGAGGGCTATAATTTAGAGGAGACGTGGGACCCAATCACAGACACAAACATACGGTCCGTGCACTCCTCCCTGTCACCGCCAGTCAGCCACATGCTGGTCACTGTGGCTGGACTGTGTCTGCTCGGCACACGACAACCTGCCTCCTTATCACACTCGGGCTAAGATGCTGCAGCTGCTGATAGAAACTGAAGTTTTAATGTCAAACACTGCATTGATGCAGTACACGCCAAGTGTTTAGAAACATAAGGGAATTAATGAGCCTTTATTTTTTGCCACATAGGCTGCAACAGATTATGGTGTAATTCACCAGATGAGAGTTTCTGTGCAGCCACAAACCCCAGGGCCATGTAAAATCTCCTGCACTTTTCTCACACCGAGAGAAACTGAATCATACGCATTCATGAGGAGACACGTTCGCACACCGGAACACACACACACACACACACATATACACACACACACCCCTCTAATACTGCCAAGGACAGTACATTACATCCACGACTAATTGACTCAGGAGGCTCCAGCAGGGAGAAAACATCCTGAGGTAAACAGACGGTCTCTAGACAAAGCAGAATGCAACAACCGCAAGTTATCTGCTGGCAGTCAAAGCAAAACAACAGTCTGCGACATTTTACAGTTTAGTTTTTCACTCTAGTCATGTGGCATGGACTCGATTAGACAGATCACTTTTCTTTTCTTGTTCCTTTTTCGTTGTTGTTAATGAAGAAACTCGTAACGTGAAAGAGTCAAGCAGCCCATCTGATTCTAGTTTCTGTCTTACACATGGAGGAGAGGGCGCAGAGGTGGGGTAGGGGGTGATTAAGTTTAACCATCACAAAGTAGGAGATTTCAAAATAAGAGTTTGACTTGAACGGTGGACTGGAGAAACCTGCACACAAGTTTACCAGTGCTATAAAGACCCTGTTCCCTTTTTGAGTTAGATTTATTTGAGAGAAAACACATTCATACTTTTATATTATAAGTTTATAACACCACATTTTCTTAAGAGGGAGATTACAATTTTGTATTCAGTTCCAAGGCCTGTGATGTCTTTTGATCATTAGGGGGCACTGTTGCACTACCGAGGACCACTTCGTCTGTGCATGTACCAGACCTAACCGCTTCAGTCTCTTTCCCTCCAAAACTCAATCCCTCCATTCTGGAGAAAGCCACAATAGACAGGATATTGGGGTGATGTTGAAATGTTGGATATTATAACAGTGAGTTCTATCTCAAATGGGTTAAGGCTGTGCATTTGTGATTTCTGCATCACTGACCTCAGCTCTGCCCATGACGTAGTTTTTAACCTGATGAGGTGTCATCACAGACAGCTGTAGTGGATGCAGAGCTAGGAGATAGTTTCTGTCATCTATTTTTAATAAAACTGGCAAATTCCTCATGAATATACTGAGAACAGAATGTATCACTGATGAGTCTACTCTGAGTCATCACTCCTGGGTACAGCTGCTATATATATATGTACAAATACACGTACATATGTATATATATATATGTATGTATACATATATATATATACACACACACACACATACATGTACATGTGTATATAGTGTGTGTACTTCATGGAGACTATAACAAAGACCAAATGAGGCAAAACCTAATTTTGGAGAAATGGGTTAAGTTTAGGGCTAAGTTAAGAATTAGATTAAGGTTAGGGTTATGTATTAACTGGTTATGGTTAAGGTGGAATGGAAGTCAATGCAGTGTCCTAAGAAGAATAGCTGTGCAAACCTGTGTGTGTGTGTGTTAGACCTCTTGAGCCACATATGGAAAGAGGCTTCTTTGATGAACCCTACATTAGCACAGAGGTCACAGACTGACTTAACACTGCATTTATGAGTAAATGAAAAAAGATTTAAGTATATATCTATTTGAAAGCAAAGGGGTTAGTCATGCATTAACGTGGATGGGAAAGCAGCATGTTGTGTGTTTTTTTTCCCTGTCCCGATAACGTACTTCTCTATCAGAGACACAGACAAACACACCCACACACGGCTGCTCATCCCCAAACATTTATAAAAGCACTCATTACAGATTTGAGAAATGGAAAACAACTAATCTCCCTTCAGTTCCCCGTGTACACACACCTGCGAGGTTGTAGAGATGAATTATGGTGAAAATAAGAATGCACTGGAACATGTTAATGACTGGAAAACATCCCAAAAGACAAACAATACAAAAACGAGAGAGGAGGAAACATGGGAATACATTTCGGAAGAGAATGTAGTTAGACCTCCATGAAGAGATCTTGTCAGTGAAGTGATAGTGGTAGGACAGTGCTACATAATTCCCATGATGCCCTCTGATGACCGCACTTATGATGTGACTCAGAACATAACTCACTTCACCAGTTGATCAACACCCATGTTTGATGTCTGAGCCAGGAGGCAAATGTACAAAATAGCTATAGGTCAATAACAATCATAAAAGATCTGTTACACTGACACATCCATCATGCTTGCACATACACACACACACAGAAAAATAAAGCCATTACTGGGTAAAACCAATATAATAAACATTTATTGGCATATTTGTCCTGCGTCTTTTACGAGATGACCATGGTTCAGACATACAGGAGCAGGATGGCAAGGGGATTGAACCTTCAAAATAAAGGTTAAGATTGAAAAAAAAAAAAGTTTATTTGCAACTCTTTCACTATTTCATAAATTGCATTATTGCAGATTAGACCTGAAAAAAACGTGCTGAGTCTAGTCTCATAAATACAGTGATGTTGGTTACATTGGTTAATGGTTTTATTTCAACGTGGTGACTTCCACTTTGCTTAATGTATCAGGAGCGTTCAACTGTGAAGAGAGCACTATTTATGTGAGCAATCCAAGACCTGAGACAGCGTGGCATTCTGCACACACAGCGCTCCTCTGTCACACACTTATACTCCCGTGCTGCTGCTAACACAGTCAATGCACTCAGACACACACACACACACACTCTCTCTCTCAGGTAACATAAGGTATATGTGTTATACTTGTGTTTACTGAAATGTCATAGCAGACAACATGCAGCCTCGAGAGAAAGTGAGCACAGAAATACAGTGATCCTTTTGCAGTCTACATGTCTGCACACACTAACACCCATTGCCCTGTGTAGATCCATCTGTTATAACACTCTGAATAGCAGAGGATTTTAACAGGATCTCTTTTTGGCAATTTATTTGGGCATTGACCCACATTTGATGATAGGGTCAAAGACCAAAACATGCAGTAACAGAGTTAGGGGGTCAGGATGGAGACAGACAGGGTGAATGTTTTTTTTTATTTTGTGTGTGTGTGTGTGTGAGAGAGAGAGAGAGAGAGAGAAAAGAAAACACAGCTATGTTCTGCTGACACTGGTTCAACACACTGGCTGAAAGAGAACAATACAAACAACATCACCCAGGGTTTCTACTGCACAAACATTCCCAGAGCCTAAAGCCCACAGCTCAGCTAAAAACACTACCAAGTGGGGTGATTAGATTAACTCAAACCATTATATGTACATACATATAATGGTATATATGTGTGTATTTTTTTTTCTTGGACACAATGTAGCATTCATTGTATTACTGTTACCATTTTCCTTTTTACTTTTTAACCTATTCCTCTGTTTATTTATCTCTCTTGTTCTCAGCGTTTTTGATGAGACAATTCCTTATGAGAGTATCACAACTTTGAAAAATCAGAATTTACATTGGACATAAATCAAATAAAACTGCTTTAAATAGCAGGGGATGAAATCAAAAAAACAAATCAAGTCAAAAAATGACAGCATCACTCAGAAATGTGTGTATGATTGAGAAAGAAATAGTGAAATAGTGATGGACGAAGTGAAGAGACTGATGGATCATCTCTTTGGGGTCTCATGGATCACCTGCACTTCCCAGAACTCCTGGGTCATAAACTGTGAATCCTTGAACATTAAGCCTCCTCCTCAACACTGACGGCAACAGCTTGACAAGGTTTCTCTCACTATGTGAGTATTTGCATGGATCATTTCTATACGAGGGCACCTAATGTGATATTTTCAGTCTGCAGGGAGTCTCTTAAAGTTTGGCAGCTGTTACCAATGTAATTATTTCCCTCTCACCCAGGTGGGTCTTATATTATAAAGAAGACAACATCACTGACACGTCCTCACCATTATTCAAATGTAAGGGTGACAATGTGCCACAGGGTAAAGCAATGTTTGACTGGTCTGTCCGTTTTGTGATGGTTCATGTCGGGTAGTAAATCTTCAGACGCACCCCCACTCGTCTCTTTGTACACCATGAAAATGTCTCTTTTCCTCATCGTCTCCCAACATGTCTCTCCTTCCTGAACATATGGTAAACACATCGCTAATGCCTTGTCTGTCTGTTTGTCTATCCTGTGATGCAGCGCAGAGCCTCACTGCTACACAAGGACTAAACACATCGCAGTGGCAGAGGTGTCCCACGCTTTTCAAACACAACTGCGTGAGACTGTGAGAATTACAATGGCACTGCACTTGTGTCCAAAGTACACCACTTAGCTAATATAATTCATTTCTTTTATTGTTTAAGATGTAACTTGCATGCAGCTGTTGTAAACATAAGTCCAGAGTGGTCTGGCACAACAGTGGTTTCATTCCATCGTCTACCGCTTTATCCTCCACATGAGTGTCGCGTGGCCACTGGTGCCAATCCCATTCACTCTCACACTCATACCTACGGTTAATTCAGAGTTTTTGGACTGTGAGAGGAAGCCAGAGAACCTGGGAAGAACATGCAAACTCCATGCAGAAAGCTGTTGTGAACACGGGGTCTTTTTGTGGCAAAGGCAACAGTGCTAACCACTACACCAACCGTGTGGCCCCTGGTTTGGCCCCATGATGAAAAGCAGATTTGATGATGTCTTAAGGTTATACTCTCCTTGCACTGTGTGACTCTCACCAGACTTGCATCGTGCCGGGACAAAAGTTCAGTTTGCAGGGTGGGAATAAAAGAGGAAGCATTCTCCCTATTACAAGTCAGTAATAGTATAATAAGTCTCATAATAAGCTTGAAGCTGTTGTTTTGAGGATAAAATATTGTGTTCCTTTAAGTCAAACAACCACTGGATCAAGAGTGCATTTCTTGTCAGCACAATTTCCTGTCACTTTTCTTAAAGCTATATCATAAATAAAACACACTTTTACTTATAATGCATGAGATACTGGTCATTTTACTTGAGAAAAGGATTTGAATATTCTTTTTTTAATGATGGATTTCAGCATTTATTATAGACAATGAAACAGTTATAAAAGACATTTTTTGATATTTTCGATATATATGTTAGAGATGGTTAATATTGGTTGAGTGGCTTAAAGTTTTCAATGTGAAATTATACATGTAAGAGTAAAAACAGTGAAACTGGCATGACCTCTTTCACACAGTCTCAACACAAACTGAATATGATGCGCTTTATAAATGAGGGGGTTGAGTGATATGCATTACACATTTAATGAAATGCTTCTAGAAGAGGTTTTGTCTAAGAAATAAAAAGAGAGTCAGCCAACTGCACACTAAAAGGCAAACTTGCAAAAAAAAAAACGTGATTCTGCAGTTTAACCTCTGAATTTGTTTTTCGACAGGATGTGGAGCAGTGGCTGGTGCAGTGTGAATGAGGACATCTGAACTTTTGATCCTCTCACCCAGATGTGCACACGCCGTATGTTTGTATTGCACCGGTTCATTTTTTCTATAATACATTTCTATAAGCTCTCAATAACCACAATGAGCAACTGACAATTCGTTGAAAGATTATGACAACTTCAACACAACTATGGCCACCCAAAATGAACATACACTCATGAAGCCATAACTGCGGCATTATTTATTATGCCTCTCAAAGACACAATACACAACATGTGAGGGGCCGTAAACCTTATCATCGTTAATAGTGTCTGGAGTTTTGAGATGGTGTGATGTTTAGACACATGGCACTCTGAATACAGCGCTGCAAACATGAAAGAAAGAACACACAGCATCTTAAATAACTTTTAAAAGAGGGTTAGAGAAGACCCCCACGCCCCCAATACCTCCCCTAGCTCATAATTAGCGGTTCAGTTTTGGTGCTTGTTTTGGGTTACTTTCATTCCTTTTCCCATTTCCATGAAAACAGCAGCGGGACAAACAGACCCACATGTGTCTCCTCACATGCCATGCGTAGAACAATAGAAGAGAAGTGGGGCATATGAGTTCACTCCAGACAAAAGCTAGAGCGAGACAAAAAAACACAGAAATTGGTGAAGTTTTCCCTGACATGTCTGAAAAATCAAGCGTTCCGATGTTTATAGTGTAACATTGAGGGCTGGAATGGCTCAATTCTGGCTTATAATAGCATTAACTATGACAGGCAGTGGAAACTTTTCAACAAAAAAAAACCTATAATACGTAAGAAAATACACTGTTGTCTAATAATCTAGTATGTTCTAGTGACATTGACACATTCTATGCATTTCCACTGAGCTCACTAAAAAACATTTCTCTATGTGCTGAATCTATCAAACATGTGGGCAATGGATCGCTATTTGTCATAACTGCACTAAACCAATCCAGTATTTTGGCAACTGTTCTGAGGCATTGTAACGAATCCATTTACAAATATTTAGTCAATGTGTACATATTCACATCAGCTGCTCCGGTTTCAGCCTCTTCCATGTTTCTGCATATGGTTCGTACCCCTTCACACTGCTGTACCAGATACACCCTTCCGTACCAAATAAAGACAATACAGATATAACGAAGCAACTCATTTAACGCTTAGATAGGGAAAAGTTATGTGGAAAGGGATTGAGAGCAAACTAAAATTATAGAGCTAGAGGGAGAATTATATCTAAATACCTCCAGACCCAAGCAGAGAGGATGCAGGAATAATGGAGTAGTGGTGGGGGTCAATCTCTCTTTCCATATTCTCTACAGCCTGGTGTCAGTCAAGTCATATAGGGGCAGGGTAATCCAACTCCACCCCCCAAAAACACCGCAGATGATTTTCATTTGTAGCCCATACAAGATGATTCCAAGAACAACAAAAGGCAATAACCCTGCCAAACACAAAGGAGAAGGAAAGCTGTAACTATTTTCTTTCATCCATGTTGTTTCAAACAAATGCAAATCCAAACTCAAATTGAAAGCTGAGCTCAAAACCAGATACGACGAATGCTGTCACAACATAGAAACATTGATAAAAACTGTGGGTGCTCTGGTTGCACACATCTAAACCTGAGATGGTAACGGCTGCTCTGCCATGAACCTTTGATTTAATCAAATGAAGCTGCCCTTTTTAGAGTCAAAGGTCTTTACAACACCATACAGGTCAGAGGACAGCTTTGAGTTATTATTGCAAACATGACATATCCATTTGACACACCAGTTTCAGAGGTGGCACACTCACTTATCTGGCAATAGAGACGACACTGACCCTGTCACAGATACACATATGCGACAGTTGGTGTGTTTCACCTGATCATACAATCTATTTGTCTGGATCCGGGTTGTTAAGCTATGCAGTTGCACATGGAGCAGTGCCCCAGGGAAGTATGGGTAATTAATGACAGAGCAAGGGTGGCAAACGTCTGTGTCAGATTGACCCAGTTTGACCCCTCACTGCTTAGTTGCCATAGTGATTGGTCAGTCTTGTTCCCTATGGATGACTGGTTGAATCCCTCAGGCAACGAGGTGGTCTGAAGGGTGGGCATGAGTGAACAGGGGGTGGAGAAGGAGCTGCAGACTGGGGATTTCAGATGGGTACAATTACAGCAAAGAGAAGTCCTTGTCTTACCTTTGCTTCACGTTCACGACCTAAGGGGGTCACTCCTACTCCCCCCCCACCCCCACCTAATCACATTCATCTCTACAGAATAAATCCATTCCTATCCTTGGCTGTAGGGGGCACTACCACTCTGTCCCTAATTGGAAAGGCCAGCAAGAAAAGGGATGGCTCGATAGCGCTTTTCGTTGTCCGATACTGACAGTGATATCACCAACCTGAGTATATATACTAATACTGATATCATCATTTTTGTGAAACTGGGATTTGGATTGTAACAGATTTTGTCTTCTTTTCCCTGATATCCTATCCAGTGATTTTGACTAGTATCAGACCGATACTGAATCTCATATAAGCTCATCAATACTCATAATAAACATACTAAATCTACAACAGAGCAGATTTTCTCTCACATTACTGCTTGCTTGAGCAGTTGTCATCACTTAATTGTTAGATGATGATGAAAAGTATTTAATCTTGCTCTAAAAGGACCGTCATTATTCAATAGGATACTTAAAAGGCCCAGGAATATGTCCTTCTTCTCTATTTAAGATCAGACACATAGACACAAAGCCTCATGTCCTGTGGGCAGTGACCTTCTCTGGCCTGTGTTCAGCAGGTAGTAACAAATGACCTGATAGTTAATCTATACTGAAGTGGAGCTTTTCTACGGGGGAACAGAGGGCCTGTTTGTGACAACAGAAAGTTGAGACACTGTGACTAGAATGACAGGATGCACATGCATGAATGCATGCACACATGATTGGACACACTCATTAGCAAGAACATCTGGCCATGGTTTCAGAAGGACATCATCTTGGAAAAATGGAAAATATACAGTGAGCAGTGACATGTCAAACTCATGTGCCAGTCAGAGGAATATTAAGGTATGAAGTAGCTTGTTGGCCAAATCTGTGTAGGGACACTGGGTCATTGTTGCGTCTCTTGCAAACCCCCGCCATCTTTCCAAATGGTCAGCTTTTTCTACGGTCTTTCCTTGTTAACAGTCCCAAAAGTGAATGCTGGGCATTGTGGGATTTTCCCCAGTCTGTGGTGTCTTACTGGAGTATGCTCAAATGAAGTCTGACGCCACAAGGCCAAGTCAGCAGACCACACTGACCTGACTCACCAGTGTCAATGGAAGCTCCATAGCCCCCCTGATCACCTCAACCAAACGTGGCAGGATGACAATGCAGCTCATTACAACAGACATCTGATGTGCCAAACGTGTGCTCAAGTGGACAGAGCAGTGTGGACGATCTCCAAGATAGATCAGCCAATGCATTCTGCAACTTTAGCCTGAGAAAGTGTGAGAAAGACATTTGGCTGAAGCTGAGAAAAACATTCACTTTATATCCCGCAAAACCCACAAAAGCACACATTCATCAGAAAAAAAATCTCCAGGCCACATGAAAAAATCTCTTGATGTGAAGGGTTATAACTCCGCAGTTAAACAGCCACAGAAAACAATGGAGACCAGAAGAAAAAAAAATCTGCAGATGCACATACGCCACAAATGCAACTTTGACATAACAGAGATGCCAAAATTAAATAAAACAGAAAATACTTTGTGTATCACACATTTATATACATACCCTACTCATTTGGCCTTAGGATTCAGAGAGCTGCAGCTATATAACTCCACAGCTATTAACACCAAAGCAATTCCATTAAAGTCTCAGCTCAGTGGACTGAGACATAGAGGTAGTAGAAAAATGCTTAATAGAACATTTGAAAAGCAGCACATGCAAATTACTATTGAGCTCAGAAGTGAAGTCAATATGTTAATATGAGTCAATTTGATAGAGCCTTCTTGTATTCCTTGGTTTTGCAAAGGAAACAGGTCAAGAACAATCATTGCCGACAGGAGGGTGAGGTGATTAAGGTAAAGTACTGCAGAAAACAGAGCGAGTCAAGTACCTATCTGTCTGAGAGAAGAGAGGTAATGATAACAGGAAGTAAAATGAGTTGGCGTTGCCCTCTGGCCCACTAACCCATCACCTCTGTTAAAAAGGTCCCTCTCAATAAACAAGCCTCTCTCTGCCTATTAAACAGATAGTACATTAGGCCTCAGCTGCGTAGAACAATATAAACACAGCCATCTCAGACACAGAGAAAGGATTGGGGGTTCTATTCCTGTGTCGTCCTGGGAGTGAACTCCATCACTGCTCTTCCCTCCCACTGTAATCCTTCTCCAACTAAACACAGGAAGGAAAAGATAGGTAAATAACTCGCTTCTCTGATAAACCCATCTGTTTTCTAACTCTGCATATTCCTTCAGTTTTAGAAGGCTTGTTATGCTTCCAAGTACAAAGACATGGAATTGATGTTGTACAGAATGCACATATACAGTACATTATAATAAGGCATATGTTGAACAGAGAATGCTAAACAGTGATATAGTCAAACGTGGCATATTTAAAGTACAATAAAGATACAAGATGAGAGCGAGACTGAGAGGCTGCTTTGTCAAGAGATAGACAGGAGTTGATCCTGAACCTTCTGCAGTTCATTCTATGAGTGTATCTGTGTCGCCCCAGGCTTAAGGAGACTACAGAGAGGAATCACAGTGGCAGCATGAGAGAGAGTGTGGCTCAGAAAGCGGATGGATGAGGAGACAGTCAGTCCAGGTCAGTCCAGATGTGAGGCTGTTAAACAGTGGGGAAGTGTAGGAGGTCAGTGCTGGACATCTAAGGGCAGTGCCCCAGAGTCATTCACACCCCTTTGTTACAATTGGCAAAACACAGCACAATCCCCCCCTGTGGGAGCAACAGGGACACGGTAGAGATGAAGAATAAGGGGGAATGTATGGGAAGTGGGGACAGACCAAATACCCCGGGGAAAGACCAATTACAGGCTTAAAGCCCCCTGTCTGTCTGTGGCATGCAGCTCAGATAAGATGAGGCTACATGGGATGAATATCAACATTTCCCTCTCTGTCGCCATGACATGGGTTTTATCATCAAGATCCTGACATACTACAGATCAGCATGTTTGAACCTTTACAGGTCAGTTTATGTCAAGGAGGGGGGTGAAGGACAGAGGTGAAAGGTCATGAGTCATTATCCAAGGGGTCAACAAACCAAACAAAGGTCTGATAAACCCATACACACACATATATATATATATATATGTGTATATAGATATGAAGCCAACCCAGATATATATGCTGTATACTATACACACACGTATAGTATACAGCATATATATCTGGGTTGGCTTCATATCTGTATTTTAACTTATAAACTATACAGAGAATTAGACTAATATACAGTAGTGTAGAGTTATTCAGGCTTAAAGAAACGTGATCAGTGAGACCCATATAGGAGGCAGTGACAAACAGACTATAGTGCAATTTCTTGTCTGAGTTGTGCTGTGACCAGTAATAACTTGAAGCTAGAATGTTTGCAGAGGCATGCCCTGGTAATCCCAGTGGAGAAAAGCAACATGCCGGGGTGAGAGAGGTTAGCTCCTCTCTACTGCACGGCTGTCATCACTTCTCTATTTAGTGATGTGACATGAAAAAGAGAATACTGGTCTTTTTTTTTTACATCAGTCTCATTTGTAAAAATGTAGCTGCGACTTGTCCCGTCAGGGATGTTTAGTAGTAGTGCACATGCTTGCTTTGGTGAGGTAGAGACTCTGGCTGGGCCATTGATGAGAGGGTAGTGCAGTGTGCCTGTGATGTTCTGGGAAGTGGTGAAAGAGAGAGTCTGTTGAGTATTGCCTCGGCCACACTGACCATGTCTAGCACAAACACTCTGTAACTGCGGGCTGGAGCTGGACCAAACTACTCAATCTGTCCCTTTCAGACCAAGACCCTATTACATGCCAGCCAGGGTGGTAGCGCCAGCCAAGAAGATATGTAGCCATTTCAGACAAGTGCAAGTAGTATACTGAAGTAGCAATAAATCTAACTGCAGTTTCCCACTATACACATTTATATCATAATCAAATTAACATGTCAATCTGCATTTACCACATCTGTGCTCTAATCCCTTACTAACCTCCCAGGTATATCGCCTGAATGCCAAGCGTTACGATTCTGCAAACGAACAGTTTTCACGGGTTGCAGCATAATAAAGCATTACCTCATGAGTAAGACACTACATTACAGCTCAGTGAAAAGTTGTTGTAGGTCACAACGCTAATAGGCACTATTTTATACAGACAAAGCACTGGAAATGTCACAGACTAGGCCGGCCCCTGAACTAAATGGCCCTTTGCTTCAGTAGAGCCTCTGCCCAATGTGAACCCAATGATGGAGTGTCCAGCTCTGGCCAGTCATACCCACAGCAGCCCTCACACACTCAGGCAGAGCAAACACAGCCTTGACCACCAGGCAAAGCTGAGAGGAATTTTACCCCACCATTTTGTAATGTAATTAACTTCTCTCTGTCCATGTTGTCCTTAAGCAAAAAAAAAAAAAAAACCAAAACAAACCTCACATTGAGATTAAATAAACACAGGGGGGTACAGAGGACAGACAACTCATTTCCTATGATACCTCAATAAAACTCAGGACCGTTATGACTGTAAACACCAGCTCTCACACTGCTCAAGGCCTGATTATGAGATTTGATTCTTGAATAATGCCACTTTGAATCCAGGCCAAGTGTAATATACACGATCCTACACTTGCAACTGTACATCCAGTGTCAGGCTGCTCACACCAGAATCTATGGCATGTTCAAAACAGTTTTGCGGCCCAATGTCCCCACATCTGAATTCTTAAAACTCTGCATGCACTGCACATGCAATGGAGGCTTTCAAAGGAAAACTGGACAAGCAGATTTGTCTTTATAAGCAGCTCTAAGGCAAGGGAGACAATCACATGGTTGTGGAGAGGAGTTGTTATGGCGTAATTAACAGAGCAACACAGGGAAGCATGTAAGCTGCATAAAACACTGTTTGAAACACCGAGACTTCTTTGGTCTACCACTTTTACTGCTTTAATGTATTTTAAAGCCTCAGTGTGTAACTTCTGTCACTAGAACACTGCTAGTCTCATTACCCCCTCAGAGTTACCCCACACCTCAGGTAAGTCTGCGGAATTTGTTTTTAACCACTATATACACCAGCAGATGTTTTCTTGTTGACTTCCTGTTTATCCAGACTACTTTCTTTGTATGCCACCTTGCTGTCTGCAGCATATTGACCAATGTCATCAGCCAACCATAAACACCTCTGTGGCTCCTCCTATTGACCGTGCTGTCTGTGGAGATCCGTGCAGCAGTGCCTTGCAAGATGATGAAAGCTTAACACCTTGTCGTCCTGAGACTAAAACTAAAAAAAAAACAAGTTCTACATTGATTTATCCAGATATAGTGTATAATCAAGGCAGAGTGAATGTAGGTTTAGTCAGGAAGACATTACAAACTGAAACTCTAAGCCCCAAAGTCTTCTTACTTTATTTAATAAACCAGCAATGGCCCCAGCTGAGGTCCAAGGTTTATGGAGTTGTTTTCAAATTCCAATTAAGCACGGGGCACTGCTGCAAGCTTGTTTCGTTTCTCTGTGTTTTAGCTTAATAAGCTCCTAAATACTCTGCTGTCCTACTGCTTGCTTTACAGCTTCGGGAGTATGAAAATACTTAATGAAAACAAAAGGAAAGGGACAAGAGAAAATGTGTTTTTGCTAGCTCATAGAGAATTGCATAGCTCATAGCTTGGTAATGTGGCGGTATGGTTTTTAGAACACAAAATAATCTTCTTGATTCTTAGAATCCAACTCTCCCTCATCTGCTTTCTCTGTCTCTCCCAGCAGTCCTGTCCTTTAACCTCCCAAAAGTCAAACACACGCGTACATCCGCCTATCTGCCCCCGTAACCTAGACCCCTTCTTACTCCAAATATCAGGATGGAAATCTGGCATGTTCTGCAGTGTTTACTGGATCTGAATGTTTTCCTTACAAACACAACTGACCTTGTTTTTGAAGGAGAGGAATCTGCATTTTTTCCCGTCTCTGTCAGTTTAACACAACATTCTGACGACCATTTAGTCGACCGCAAGTGCTCAATTACCTGCAGAGCATTGGCAATGAAATATTTACCAAAGGAAAAGATGTGAAAGAATACTCAAGTTACCTGAAAGTTGCCAGTAACTGTACTGTTTACCTGGTTGACTGTTGTCAGTGTGTCATTGTTTGAGATATAGTTTGAAGAAGCAGTGCTTTCTTCTCAATATTTGAACTTCATACCTTCAAGGTCCACTGTGCAACATTCAGGAAGGTTGATTAGCAGAAATTCAGTATGTTTTTATAAGTGTATAATTGCTTTAAAATTAAAAATACTTGCTTCTCCAGCCTTAGAACAAGCATTGTATACGTATTTTAATAGTAGAATAGGTACGTGCATGCATGTGAAATATTATTTTCTAGTTAAAAAATAGTCATCACTTTTTTAAGTCGTGGAGACTTATACATTTTTCATATGGATAATAGGTTTGCATGAAATGTGTACCGACCTGCAGCAGGAGCCGCTCAAAGGCCAGGCAGCAATCCCAGTGGGGCAGGCTGGGATGGCGGAGTGTCTGGGCTGTGGCCAATCCCAGCTGGAGCACCCCACAGTGACTCTCTATTGCCCCCCAACTGCTCCGGAACAACTGCATGTAGGTGCACAGCTGCTCAGGAGTCACACGGCCTATGAGGAGAAAATAAGACACTTTGGATATTTTGAAATTCAACAAATAGTCATTAATCAGTAGCAGTCAAAGCACATAATGCATTAGCTACAACTTTGCACACACACACACAGGCACAATGCATATTATTTCTCCTGATGCGGATGATGAACAACCTTTTCCAAGCATTACAGCAAATTAATTTATTCCAATAAAGAAATAGTTTATTTCATAACAGGCAAAAACTCCACAGGTTGACAGTGTATGCGATGCATGTGCTGTTGACCCAATCAGGAGGAGAGTTACTGTCAACAGTGAAATGTATACATTTGTGTGTGTTATTATACAACATGTGACAGAGACGCAGCAACATGGATAACTGTTCATGAGAGTCTGAAGTGTGATGAAGACTGAGCGTAAATCAGAAACACTTATTACTTATAGATGCATTAGAAAGATACTGGTCCGCTTCCACCGATCAGGAAACCCGCCACCTGGCCCCGCCCTTTCCATGAACATTCACAGAGACACGGGAAAAGCAGAGTCAAGAGCATAAGACCTGGGGGGGGGTATGCATGGCAGCCTGGGGGTACATGGGGCTGTGTCAGGGGTTAGGATAGAGAGGGGGCACATTAACTCCTCATAAAGCCTACTTCTTCATGTTGATGTTCTGAACCAGCACCAGATGTGGGAGTATTTCCTGTTGGACTACATGGCCAGTGTTTTCTTTGAGTGAGGCCAAACATATGACTACAAGAGAAACAGACGGGCAGGATACAAAAATGAGGCAGAGCTTCAGAGTATTAATAGGACAGTGAGACACTTCAAATGTTAAAACAACACACTTTGTTAAGTGGTTGACAGAATCTGCATATGTGAAATAGTTTGCGAGGGAATCATCCAAGGAAACTAGTAACAGCACTCACAGCCGCTGATAAGTAAACCTGACAGCAACACCGATTCCTGCGTGTCCCGCCTGTTGGGAAAAATACTTTCCAAAGTGAACTGAAAGAATCAGTGTGTCTTGTGGAATTTTTGGACAAAACAGAAGAAAGATTTCTACAAAGGGGAATCAGGTTTCTTACTAAAATGAATGTATTTTTAAGAAAAAGCTTCAGCTTTATTGCGAACATATCCAGCCATAAAAACTCCAGGCAGTATAACCATGGTTCACCGAGCTTGATTTGCCAACCATAATTTAGCACAGAACAAGGAAATACGTCCAAAGCAAGGGCCAAGCATAAGTTTGCCCCGAGAAAAGGCAATGAGACTATAATCAGACCTTATAGTTCAGCCAGGCTGGACAACAGTGAGCGAGGATGAAAAGGAGGAACATTTAGGACAAGAAAGCCACACAAAACCTGTTTTCCATTACACAATCAAACAGCCCTGGTCAAGCCTTAGCTCTTATCTATGTCACAAAACTTCTCTCAAAAACGCTCTGTGATTCCTCAAGCATCTTGGTGCCAGATGCAAAATGAATCTCAGACAGAAGATCTGTCGACTGAGCTCTGGTTTCAAACTGGAGGAAAAAAGCAGGACTGAAAGGCTGTAACTCTCAAACTCTAATAAATATGAGAACACATGTAATGGGAACCTGCACTTCAACTATATATTTCTACATGTCAATTTATTGTGACTTGACTCAAAAATACTACTAGTAAGAATACATTAGTACTAACGACAGTTTGTGTCTGTCTTCTCTTGCCACCTGAAATGGTGAAGAAACATGAACTATTCGGCCATGTTAATGCTTTTCTGAGTGTGTTTACTGCCAAGACCAGTAATAATACGTATTAACAGTAAGAGCCTTTCTGCCCATTTCAGCCTGATGTGCATAAGTGGCAATTGAGGGTTGGTCGTGATCAAAGTGTTGAACAATGCAAGAAAGTGCAGGGGCCAAAAATGATTTAGTCTTGTTACTGGAAGATGTCTCGCATTCTAGGTGCACAGGGTTACTCAGAGGCTAAGTGATGTCTGCCGTCAGTAGTGTAGAGCTGAGTGGTGGCCTGGCTCAGCAGCTGGACAACCTCATAAGTAAATCTACATGGATGGGGGACACAGGAAGGCTGACAGACTTATTTATGCAGTCCAAGGAGGAAACTCCTGGAACTTTTATTTGTGGATGCATGTTGGGGCCTCTTTCAAGAGTAAACTGTGGAGCTGGGAGAAACTCTAGATCATGTCGAAATATTTTTACCTGCAGATCCTCAGAAGTTATGTAAAAGACCTGCAATGATTATACTATTGAGGATTTTGTCTTCAGTCACTCACTACACAAAGTTTAGATGATCACAACTGTTCTTGTTTTCATGCTTTTTAAATGTTTACATTTGTGTCTACAGCCATGCCATCAGTAATGTCCTACATACAGTTTTGTACTACACGTAAATGACAATGCCACCATGCTAACATGCTCACAAGAATACATGTACAATAGTTAACATATTCATGATGGCATTTGAGGCAGAGTACAGCCTGGAAACTTGATAATGACGACATTTAATGAAGAGTCAGAAGTTCAGCAAAACTTATTTAACTTCACCCTAAGGACAACATGTTGCCATATTTCATGGTAACATATCCAAAAGTCCTTGAGACCTTTTAGTCAAATCCCCAAATGCAAATCTCATGGTGAAGCTAGAGGAAAAGTCATGGGCTCACCAAAGTCACAAGCATACATCCTCTGTGAAACAAGGATGTTTCTACCATATTTATAGTAATCTGTCTAATAGCTGTCCTGGTATTTCAGTCTGGAACAAAACAACTTTACCATTCTATATTCTAATGATACAATGATACAATTCATAATGAAACAACAGCAAAACCTTTGAGGATCCCACATGATGTCTGATGTAATCAGAGAGCTGTTTGTTTATTCATACTTGTCATATGATTTGTATAGCAAATTTAGAATACGAGATTTCCTACCGAAACATTTCATAATATTTTACTGACTGATGGCTATGACTAAATGTGTCAGATAAAAAGAAAATGTGATAAAATGTGCCATCAATGACACATTTAAACTCTTTTATGTTGACAAAAAAATTGCAAAAACATCATTTTCACATACACAACCTACATGTATGAATGCATAATTTAATATATTGTAAAACGACTTTATTGTTGTAAATCTCACTGTGAAATAATAAAATTATGCTTGAGTTTGACTGCTGTTAAAAGAAAACCACTGGAAAAAAGGCACTGACAACACATTTACACAGCTGTGTCAGTGCATACATATATATATATCTATACGTATAGATATATATATATAGATATGTACATATGTATACATATCTATATATATATACATACATACATACATATAAATATAAATAAAACGTATATAACATTGTGATAAACATATGTATAAGTACATAATATGCACATGCATAGTTGGGACAAATAAATGCATATTCATGGACAATAAAACCAAAGGTGCAACATTAAATGCACACACATTCACACAAGTAATCGCACACTCTCTCACATAAGTACACACACTCATACAGTATACGCACACACAGCGGGGGGATTTCATCATCCCATTGTGCTAATAGAAAGCTAACAGGTCACTCTCAGGCTCTGAGAAAATGATTATTTTTCTGTCTCTCCCTGGATGATTTTATCCTGTTGAGATGAAAAGGAGCCAAGTTGGATCAGTGTGTATGTGAAACTGCAACGGCCTCCGATCTGAATAAACTTACCACAGAGAGAGTGTGCTGTGGAAAATATTACTCTCCAAGAGTGCCCTGAAGGGGCACCAAAATCAGGCAAGCCTTATTATTACTAAGCGTTTTGTGTTGCTGGGTTTAGCTCAGTTTCAAATGAGCAGGGCGTGATGCATTGACAACTCGGCTGGTGGTACTGGTGGGTAGGATGGGAGTGTGCGGGGGGTGCATTGAAAACTCAGAGGACTTTGTGGAGTCTGGGCCACTGCCAGTGGGGTATAATGGTTCAGTGTGAGAAGGGTTTGACAATGACCCCCCCCCCCACACACACACACCTTTCTCTTTTTCTCTCTCTCAGCAAAGATAACAGACTGTCAGTCATCAGGAGGGGAGCAGCTTTAAAACATCTTCTATATACTTTTTTTACTGTTTATTTACTGTCTCTTCATTTTTCTCTGTGTCTGTGACCTCTGGTTGTGCATGTTGTCCCATGTCATCCAGATTTCAGACAGCTGCTTGGTAGAGTGTGTGGTGTGTGTGTATGTGACCACCAACATATTACAACCTGCTTGTTAAGAGAAGCAAGACCTCTTTACCTCTTTTAGATTATAGGAGCTATGGGACCAAAAGGCCCCTCCCTTATAACATCGCCTTTCTGGCAGACGCTAACCTGCACATTAGCCGTGCGTGTGCGTGTGTGTGTGTGCACTTATGCAAGTGTAATACATTCATTACTTCATTACTGAGTCATTGGGTATCACAGAGGTGCGTGCATGAGGGCACTGTATACTTGTGCGTGTAATGACTTTATTTTTGCGTGCCTACACATATTTTTATCCCTCGCTGCAGCCCCCTGCCTCATTAACAGACAACAAAAGTTTTCATAAGCAGCATGTGTGCACGAGGAGCATGTGTATATGTGCGTGTGTATGGGAGTGTGTCAAAGAGCCAACATGTGGTTCAGATTTCCTCTGTGGCCACATGGGCAAATACACAGCAGAGCCTGTGGATCTCAGTAGGAGGCGCTATGGGTATCCTCGAAAACACTTCAGCAATCTCACACACTTCTCTCCAAAAACAACACTCATGATACTTTCACTTGTTGTGAATACTTCGAGAAGTAATATGTGCACTTTTCTGCATCTCACCCATGCTCATCTTGATTGGCAGCTTCTCCTTACTGGCAGCTTCCACCAACTGCCGTCGGACCTCCATCACCCCCTCTTTATGTTTACTGGTCAGCATGGCTTCCCACAGTGACTGTGCCACTAGTGACCTGATAGGTAGAACAGTAAAAATGGTGAGTATGAGGGAAAACTGCAAAAATGATCAGTAAAACTTATGTGATTTATTTTTCAGCTCTGCCAAGCAAAATAAATACTGCTATTCTTGGTCTTTGCTTCAGGCATGTAGGCCTCTAAATGTAATTAACACAAAAGGACAACACGGACGTGATCGAGTGCTCATCTCAGTGATTGAGAGCGTGCTGGTCAGGGAGTGGCGACTCCCCTATGGGACCCCTAACAGGAAAAAGCTGAAATTAGTGGAGGGAAAATTAGGAATGTTCTCAATCCACCTTAAACGTTTGTGTGCCACTGCCAACATTCCTCTGGGCTTCTCAAAGCTGTCCTTACATCAGTGACACGTAAAGACAGTCTGCAGACCAGGGCTCCTCCTGATACCATCTCAGTCCCTTGTCTCATTATCCACTACGTTATGAAACACTTGTGATCCCCATCTCTAAAGGGTGACTGAAGACAAGGCATGTGTGTGAGAATATTGCCAAGTCCTCCAAGTCTTTTCATGATAGCATCAAGTGTCACTGAGGACCTTCCTTCACCCTCATTAATGTAACAGAGGTTTTTTTTGTTATAAAATGTGTGAATTCAAATTATGATTGGATTACATTTCTCTGTCGCTTTTGGTCTAATCTTGAAATGTTGGTCCTGTTGAAGACATTGGCACTTTATTGGTTTGGATAAAAAGGGCATCAGCAGGCAAGAGGTGTGTCTCTGGTTTTGACAGTTGCACTGACCAGTGGGCATGATATTAAATCACACACACAGGAGTGACCAGAAACTAAAAAGAGAAGGACACAAAGAGAGAAAAAGGGTCAGGGACAGAGGAAGGGTAAGAAAGAGATCGTTGACAAATCCACTTTGTTTTTCTTTCTTTCGTTTAAACTTTTTTCTTCTCTCGCCTTTTCTGCTTTCTAACTGCTGCCATGTGTTTAATATCAGATGTAATCTGTTCCAGACCTTGGGCTGGGGCTAGATGGGGAGGAGAGGGGCTCACACTGGGACGCCCGCCATCTTTGCACTAGAACCAGACACAAAGACCGACAAACACGACTTACCACTACACAAGAGACTAATGTAGAGAATGGTACAGTCCTTTTTCTTTCTTTCTTTTTTTTTTTTTCAATCTGTCTGTTTATTTTAACTGTGATTAGGACATGAACATGTGCTGCAGCTATTGCTCAACAGCTGAAACATGGGTGTCAGTTTTGGAAAATCCTTCATAACATCACCTCCCATGCACTTGAAATGTTTCGGTAATTATGCAAAATTGTAAAGTCCCCACATTGTTGTCATGGCTGAAATACCAATGGCGTGTGATGATCAGCTCATATTAGAGCAGCCATGTGCGTGTGTTTGTGACTGAGGATGTGTATATACATATAACTACGTTTGCACACGACCCTGGGCATCCGTGTGTGTTCTTGGAAGACGGAGGCCCACAGTAGAGTGCAGATGAAATATGGATCTCATTTGGCTCTTTGCCCACACAGCCTCCCTGACGGCCCATTCCCCTGATGCTTTCCCGGGCCATTTGGTCAGACAAAAGTGGGGGTTGAGGGGGTGAGGGCTGAGGTTTATACTGGCAGGGTGTGAGACAGGGTCCATAACCAGTCAGGAACCTTGCTGAGTAACTTTCCTGCTATGACAGGGGGAGGGGCTAGGATTGTGGGGTACATGTGCTTAGCCATCTGCAAGTGTTAAGTGCAGTGTGGCGCTCTGTTGGAAAGGCTTCTCAACTGCAGCCTGAAGGGGGCACTGTTGCACCAAAGTCAGTGTCCTCTCTGTCACGCTTGGACAGACTGATGTTTGGACATTTCCACCATTTGTAGACAAATTAAACTTTACAAGATATGTAATGAGTGTTGTACCATTAAAACACAGCTCAGCATCAAATAATGTGACTTACACGTAAAGATGTACTTAAAGTACTACATGAAAGAATGCACACATATGTGCCCGATTAAGGAATGAAATAAGTCTGGCCCGGTCATTAATGGATGAAGGTTTGAGGAGGGGGGCAGTGTTCCTGGAAGTGTATGATGCAGCATACAAGAATGAAACAGACGGTTCTGACTCAGGAGTTTGAACATTTACTCTGTATTTAGTGGCCCCTTCCTCACTCCCTTCACGCGTACACACATCTTAGTATTTATTTTTTTAGCCCAACTCCCACTGCAAAAGTCACCATTCATGACATGATTCACATCCGAGTCATAATAAATATGTATGACTGTTGAAGCCCCCATGAAGAGTGGAAAAAGACTTTAAAGGCTCACATCTTTTAACTCACTTTTTAGTTACCTCTACCTGTGTCTACCTATGCACAGATTTTGATATATTTATTTAAGTTTTGGGATGAATTCTATTGTAATTTTGTAACAAGTACAGCAGCAACAGCATCTCGGTCCAGAAAGTGTCCCAGTTTGTCTATATAATCCACTTAACACGCTGTCAACAGCTGTCTGCTGAAGGAAAGTAGCTACAATAAAACTTTAAGATGACACAGAGGATGTATGTTGCTATATGAAATCTTTGAACTCAAAGCAAATAATATGAAATATGAAACTGCACTGAGGCTAAACACAAAAGATTAATTACCATGAGATGGTGGATCATAGATCATAGTATATTCTTAATATTGTAAAACTTCAATATAAAAAACACTGGTGTGGCAACTGGGTATTATTATACTGTATGAAGAAATTTCAAAAATAAAGAGTGGACCACTGGTTAGCAGGTACAGACACTTTTAACAATCTTATTATTGTACCCTCAACTTTTGCAGCTTCACATTGCTTTTTGTATTAAATATTTAGAGCATGATCTACAATAGAATAGTCAGGACATGATTAAAGTGTTAAGTTCATTAAATATTCCAACGTTTAATTGACTTTGGCTTTTTATCTCACATTTATATTTTATTTATGTCCTCAATCTGGAACCAAGTCGACACCCAGCTTATCTGGCTGCTGTCATCTTTACATATCCAAATACTTATAGACAATTACTACAGATCAGAGCTCATTATTATTTGACACCACTTCTTGGGGGTTTGTCAGCATCTGTAGAACATCCTCAAACTACAGAACACTCCAGTGCACGTTTGTGAGTGTCAAAGCGTCACATTCAGCTAATTGAAAATCCAGCCTGTAATTTACTTCCCAGTGGAGATGATTAACATGAGCCTTTTTCCAACAGGCATACAGTACATGCAACAGATAAAGACAACTTTAGGTCGGCCCCATTCCTCTGCAACTTAATTTATGGAGTGTGTTTAATGGGGGGGAAAACACAGTTAGTTTCCTGTAAACATCCCAATCTTGCACAGGACATGACAGGAGAGGGAAGGAGAGGAGTGGACTAAAACCAGACTTGGCCTTGAGTGTCTGTTATGTCCTGGCAGGAGGGACAAATGACCCAATGGATTTATGGAGAAAAAAATGGGAGAGGAGTTCTGCAGGAAGTGGAGAGCAGAGGGGAGAAATCAAACACACAACACAGATATAACAGGAACTTTCCTGGGCCAACTTTATTTAGTGATGACTAAATGCATCCATGCATCCTTCTGGAATATCTGCAATTTCAAATGAATTCCAAGCAGGGGTTCTTTTAAAGGAGTCCGGCTTTGAGGTGTAAAGTGCAGTCATTAGGGGTGTTTCATCAGTGCATATAACTACTGACAAACTCGTGAGCAAGTCTGTGTAAAAATCAGATCAGAAGACAGCATTCTGGTCAAATGTCCCAGTGGGACGTGGAGTACAGGCGCAAGTGTATAGTCTGAATGATTGATGTACTTGAGGCTTCAAGAGATAAGTTTGAGGAGAAAACAGAATTAGGCTGAGAAAGAAAGGAAGAGGATATCAGAGATGGACCAGGGGACTCGAGGGAAATCTAAAACATTTGTGGCTGTCCTGCACTTTCTTTGAGAAACAAACTGATAATAACAACCACCCCTTTGCAAACAACTTAAGCTTCCACTGACCTTTCAGGGGAGGCTGATAGAAATTACTGTGACAAATTATAAGATGGAAATTTGGGCTGAAATAGTCGCACTTAACTGGAAACATTTTGTGGCATTCGTATCTTCACTCTGTACTGCAATAAAAAAAAAACACATTGATTCTTCAGTAAAGGCAAGACAGGGCTTTGTTCTTAAAATGAAAAAGCATGACAACCACAATTTATTTACACACACACACACAAACACACTTATCCTGACCCAACCTTTTCCCTCAACTAGGGACACAATCTTTTTTCCTTTTGTTGTCTTTACTGTGAAATGTGTCCTCAAAGCTTAAGACAGACAGAAACACATACTGATGTATCATCAGCTGCAGCTTCAACTGTAGTGATAGGGAAATATGACCCTCAGTTATAGTAAGAATTTATTTTTAGTAGCATATTTTGTCAGAAACACAGTGTTTGACTAGAACTAATATCCTGTGTGCCCCTGTTCAAACAAACCCTCCACTCCTGAATTACAGATAGACCTGTATGGAAGATCATACTATACTGGTTTCACTGGACTCACACGTATGCAGTGGAGACGTCAAATGAAACACTTGTCATTCACTTCAACACGACGCATAAGCGCGAGTACAACAATAGCAATGCTGAATTTTGTTTTAGCCAATAAATCATTTAAATACTGTATTCATTCGACTGTTTATGCTTCTTCTTCTCACCAAGTATAAAGCTGCAAGACAATCTCTACCGTATCAAGAACCACCACAGACAGTTTTCATTCCCAGGGTTAGTGGTTTACAGCTGTCTGTCATTTGCTTTCTCCTTTGCACACTATGCTATCTCTGCCTTTCTTTGTTGCTTTAAGGCCTGAACTCAAATTCAAGTGTGCATTGCTTTTTATTCATGCTCATGTTTCCCAGCTGGGACCGAAATAGGCGTTGTCCCTCCCTGGTGGTACATATGCAAGATCAGCTGGCCAGATCTGAGGAGATGGCAGCCTTGCAGTGTTTTCTCATGGCAGGGTGCGGTGAGTTACTCTGCCTGGCTCAAGCTCGGCAGCTCCTGAGGCAGACCCAGGGCACCTTGGCCACCCGTACTCAGTTCTGCCCACATGCATACACTCCAGGCCACAGGATCACGATCCAAGGCAGCCAGACGATGGTGGGGCAGGAGGGTGGTGTCAGTCTGAGACTGAGGGAAACTTCATGGCATCTGCCAATGGGGTCCACAAGTCCTACTCGGGATCAAAAGGGCTGTGCAGCCAAGCACAGCAAATTACCCAGTCTGAGCGGGAAAGAACCTGACCACAAACACATAGGCACACAAAACAACACTGCCGCTGCCACTTTCACTCAACATCCTACATATAGATACTGTGCATCCTGGCTGATTGTAAAAAAGATGGTACAAGACAAAGTGTGTGTGTGTGTGTGTGTGGAGAAATTCTTTCTGTCTGGAACAATTTCCAAAACCACCGAGTCACATTCAGGTTGTAGGATAAGGAAAATTCACACCAGGTTATGAAAGACAATACGACAGTAATTGCAAAGTAAGTGTGAGGTCTTGCCAGGAGAGCTAGAATCAACAACCACCCACGGAATGTTTAAGACACAGTAATCTATAAAAATATCCTGGAATTACTTAAGGAAATATCATACAAAAGGGCCAAATTAGGTCTGTAGGTAATATTTAAAGGCTTGAGCTGCTCTACAGAACGAGACCTAAGAAAACACAGTGTGGGTTTGCACTAAAAATAGCTCAACAAAGTCATAGGTGTATAAACATTTAGTAGGAGGGGAGTTATTACATGAACAGTCAAACCACATGGAGCCTGATGTTTTGTACAGTTCACATCATGCAGGAAAAACAGTCCTTTTTGGAAACATGTGCTTCAGTATAGTTTGTAGAATAAATGAGAGATTTATGCATTAGAAAAGTACACCTCTTACAATATGCACTTACAGAGCGCTGTCTTGAACACATTGGTGTGACTGACATAAACTCATCTGAAGGCATTTAAATGAAGTGGGAACCCTTGGTTCCTTTCTTGCTGTGCCTCAGCAGCACTTCAATCTCCAAAACATCTGTGATAAGGCTCAGCTTGGCCATCTGCTCAGAGATAGCACAGGCAATAACACTCCTACTGATCCCGCTGGCCCTGATTAGACATGTACTCCATACAAAAGCAGCACCCACTGCATTATTTCTTATACTTCTCCATCTATCTGTTTGTATCCTAGCCGCTGATAGAACCTGCTTGATGGTTTATAGCTGACGTGGTTTATATGTTGTATTTGGTGAAAAGCTCTGCATCAGAGATTGCAAACATGGCTGCTGAAATACTTCATGAAGAGACAAACCAAGATATTCACCTATGCTGAGATATACAGTGGATTTGGTTGATGTTCCCCATACTTGAGCCCTGTATACCAAGGCCAGCATAACCTACCACCTGCTGTGCCCACATCTGCAACCACTGTATGTACAGTATAGGCCTGATAATTACACTCACAGTGGTCAGACATGCAGCATGACAGCTCCAGCCACAAAACTCTACTTCTCAGTCAAAGTCTCTTCCTCCTGCAACCACATGTAGCAGCAGAGCAGCAATGAAACACATGATGAAGAACTAATCCCTGCCTTGTACAACAGCCCCACCACAGGCGCTTAACATGTGCATCTGCACAGACAGGAGTAGAGGCGCGCTTTACCCAACCACTGGCACCTACTGCTGGTGTGTCCTTGCGCATGAATTTATGTGGCTGTATGGCAAAAGTAAAAACATTATATTATGTTGTGAACGGTTTTTATTATGGGCCTGAACATAAGTTGACTTGTGTGAGGAAAAAAGATAAAAGTACATGTTTTAAAGAGAAATATTGTAAATACAAGGAATGATTTGGATGTAACAAGACTGGAGTCATATTTGGTCTCATTGCTAATCAATGAAAAATAATCAACCCCATATGGATTGGATAAATATTCCAGAATTATCATCATTATGCATAGCTTTAACCATCACTCATACAAACAACAATAGGACTGGGCATAAATATATTCACTAATTTGTTAACGTGACCACAAGTATTTAAAAAAAAAAAAAAAAAATTTAGAGAGTGATAATTCTATTCTATCTCACTATCTCTTTATCCTCCTCGTCACACGGTGTAGCTTTGCTTAGGATTTCCTCTGTGACGGCTCAGACAGGTCCAGGTGACATTTGCATTAAAACACCAGGACGTGCAGTGATTCAGCAGCATTCCAGGGCTGCAGTCACAGCTCTTTTGCCAGATTCATAATGCATGGCAAATTGACTACGAATAATCGCTGGATCATACCCAGCAACTGCAGATTAGCATTTTTGTTGAAATACCCTTCCCTACTACAGTATAAACTGACTTGCACACCTAAAGGGAATTCTCTAGTTACTAAACTTGTCTGCCTGGCAATCTTCTGGGAAGTTTTTGGGAGAACATGCAGTGATAACACAAACAAGGTGGTACATTTAAAACTAGGACCTTCTTGATAATTGTTTTTTCCTTTTGACTTTAACCATCTGCTTATTTGGTAATAAGGAACTGCTGCACACATTATCCCACTAAAATGTCTACTACACATACAAACCACTTTTGCAAGACAGACTTTCTTACATATACTTATCTGTAGCAGAGACTGCAGGAGTTTTAATAAGCAAGCGGCTGAGACTTAAAATGTGTAGAGAGACACATTTTGCAGTTGACATTAAAGTCACTGATCGTAAACTTAATTTTGCATGCTGTGATGACAATAAATTTAATAACATTTTCAATCTGGTATCGTAAAGTGAGCTGACCTATCCAAACTGATATAATCATTACACCCATTGACAAAATACTGTATTTAAAACTTAAGAGATATACGTAGAGAGGGCGATAACATACATCAATCTAGCTACAGTGTGTGCATATTTAAAATCATAATGGTGGCTATTGCTGTGACTGAATATGCTGAAACTGTAGTTGGATTAGATTCACTCACTGGTTTTGTGCAAGGCAGCCGGGAGCTAGGGTGTTCTGGGAGTGAGCGGTGCGCTGTAGACTGGTGAGCTCCAGCATGTCCACCTGTACGTCTGTCACATGACCAGGTAAGGGTTTGAGCACAGTCAGAATCTTCTCTGCCAGGTTGTCACCATGGTGTCCAACAGCTCCTGATAAAAAGGGGAATTACAAAGACCTGAGATACTGAGTTGAAAGTAGTAAATACAGACCTCAGTTGTAGGGATGCATGATTGATTCAAATGTATTATTAGATATCAGCAAACAAAAATGAGAACGAGAAAAACTGTGATAAAGAAGTTAGAGCTGTGAAGGGCAGCATTACACCTCTCAGTAAACAGCCTGACATACATTATTATTAGAAGAACTTGTATATCTTCTGCAAGACGAGTATGGAAAATATTATGAACATAATACCCATGTAATTGTTTAAGTGTTTAATTACATTGAAATGAAAATAATTTGAGTTTTAGGAGGCTTAGAATTAACTTTATATAACTACTTTAGATAAGAGCCCTGCTTTATGGAGTTGTTTTATGGAGACAGAGTTTTGATTGTAATGTGTAATTATAAAGGTTTTCAGCATAATGCAGAATGATGTGACAAGACTTTACCTGTAAGATCCATTGTTCGGTCCACAAAGATGATCGATGCTTTATTAGTGGCTGTTTTTCTTCTGTTTTTAGCCTGAGGGTGGCTGGCCAGTTCACCGGCTAAGATTCGACTCATGGGCCCTACAGCAAAGCTCTCCTCCCTGGTACCTGTGGCTTCAAACATTGCATTCAAAGCTGAGGTCAAGGATTTGATTTCAAGCTGCAGTTCAAGAGGGAGAGAGTGCATGTCTACATCTGTCAGGCTTCCAAATCTCTTCTTCTCTGGTCGTTTTGCATTTATCGCCTCCAGGTCAGTGGGCAGAAGGGGAAACAGGTGAGCAAATGTGGGTGTGAGAAGTAACTGTTGTGACACTTGGGTGAAAACCACGGGGACGTGCATGACTTCCGCCGTGTAGTTCATGTTCCCCATCCACTCGCAGAGCTTTTCTTCAAACTGCTCAAACACGGGCTTCCCGTCCATTTCTGCTGTGACACTATTGGCGAGCAGGTGGACAGAGTGAGCAACTGTCGTGAAGACGACACAATACTGGAAGTGACTGAGGGAAATGATGTCCTTGATGATGTCGACTGTTCTCCCCTTTAGCAAAGTGCTCACAACGAACACAGCTTTAGGCTCATTCACGCCACAGGCTTCGAAGCTTGAGAACTGCTTCATGTTTCTAGCTCCTGCCTCCAGTAAAGCAGCAGCTCCTCCGCTCCAGTGCAGAGCTTCCGCGCAACTGTCATCCATGAAAACAACAGCTTTCTTTACCTTAGACAACACTTTTCCCCACATTAGGAGCGGGAAGCGAGTAAAGTCCTCCGTCGTCAGCATGTTGTCTGTGATCGGCGTTTGCTTAAATGCTACGAGAAAGTCAAAGACGAGTCGGGAAGATCGTCAACATCAGACTAGCACCTCCAACAAAACAAACACACGAGTCTCTCAAAGGTGACGTGGCAATCACGCGTCGCAGCATAAAGACGTCACCCAAGCGTTTACTCGTTGCTGTGGCAATAAACAGGAACCAGAGAACAAGAGCACGAAGCCAGATATGGCTGGATTATATTGTTGTCGACGTCTAAATTCATACATTTATTGTGTTTTACATTAAGAGGACTACAAAAATCTAACTCCTGTAACAGAAAAGCAATAAAAAAAATCACTTAATTTAAGTTGTTATGTTTTTATTATTTATATCAATTTGATGTTTCTGCTACTTCTTTATTTTTTTTCATATTATTATTAATGCACAGAGTGATGGAACACAGTCAAAAGGAACTGTAAGCATGTTCATTTCTGGATAGCAGTAATCAAGCATTCAGACAAAATAGACTTTTCACAGTACAATAATGACAGTGATTATTATAGCTGCACACTGTATGTGAGTGTGTGTGTGTGTGTGTGTGTGTGCGCACGCCTGTGACAGCACCCTGTGAGCTGCCTGAAGTGTGCAGCCAGTCATGTGGAACCTTACAAAGTATTCTGATTCTCGTTAAATGTGCTTCCAGGCAGGCAGTGTTTATTTGCGAGCTGCGAAATGTGGATGTAATCACCCAAGTGGAGCGCCAACAATATCTGTGGCCTCAGAATAAATGTAGCATAACCTGCCCACATTACAGTCATTTAGTGTAACGTACACAAAAGCTTCAATAATAGTCATGTTCTTTTGTAAGTTTATTGGGGCTTTTTGTGATTTAAATTCAATGTTCAAGTTCAAGGATAACGGTTCAAGTGTCTTTGTTGTTGGCTTGTTTTGTGTGGTGATATTGATGATGTTGGATATTTCAGTTATTTCTGTGTAACGTGACAGCATGAGAGCGTAAACTATGTATCATCTCACAATTGTGCATTTTCCCACTGTTTTATTGCCTATTGTTTGTCTGTTGCACATTGATAAGTGAGCAGCACTAAAGCAAAATAGCAGTTTTACTCTTGATGATACCAGTGATGATCATTACATTACGTGCCAGGTGTTTTCTTGCAGCAGTAAGATCACACCTCTCAAAATCTCACAAGTGCCAATTGAAATCCGCTGGAGTAAGGGGAAAAACATGAGACAAAAAAGACACTTATCTCTTTCATTTGAGACTAAATGATTTTTGAGTAGATTACAGAGCAGATGAATGAGATCTTGTTATTCCCCTCAGGTCCAGAGGGGGAACACTAGACAGAGAGAAAATGAGCCTCAATTTGCTCCTGTTTACTCAACAATTGCTGCTTCCAGGTTGGTCACATAGTGTTTTGTACCCTTTGTTATTGTAAGTATCCTTACTGCTCTGCCCTGTGTTCCGTTCTCTGTTGTAACCCTGAGATCTGAGGGCAAGAGAGCAGCTGCTTGTTTTAGTTTGTTTGTGACACATCAGCTATCAGGCTGATGCCATCTGTTTTCTGTGATCCTAATATGGGCTTAACATATTAGGGTTGTATTGGCAAGGCATCCCAAAGTGTGGATGGCTGTTATAGGCTGCAGTTAAAATTCATAGAAGACATGCAGAGTACTGTGTAAGGATTTATTTCAAATATTTCATATGGACAGTAGATGATGTATTGAATTGAAAATTGAAAAAAATGTATTTTTGAGGTATTTGAATTTGAACTTTGTCTGTTAGTGTTTTGTACCCCATAACTGATGTCAAGTATTTAGAATTGTATGATGCTTAACCCCGGGCAGTCAATAAAATACTATTTGCAGAGTGTCTTTGCAGGGTACTACAAGACTTTTATTTACTTTTGTGATTTTTTAAAAAATAATCATGTAAAATGGAATATCAAGATCAATGAATTTAAGAAAAACACATATAAACTTAAAGGAAGATTTATTTATTTTTAGTCCCCTACCCCACTTCTGATATATATATATATATATATATATATATATATATATATATATATATATATATATATATATATATATATATGTATATATATATATGTATATATATATATATATATATATACAGTATATATATATATATATATATATATATATATACAGTATATATATATTTATATATACATATATATATTTGTATTCACATAAATAAATATATATATGTATATATATATATATTTATTTGAATACAAATTTTCATAGTTCCTCAGTACAATCAAAATTACATTTAATTACATTAAAGATCTGTTGATGTTCGGAAATAAATGCTGCGTAGATTGTAAAAGCTACATTAATACAAAGTGATTGGCATAAAACATGGTTTTAAAAAACAAATCCTAAATGTAAATGGGTCAGCTCTGGTTGTCAAACTGCTGCTCTTCCAGTCTGTTTACATGATCACTAAAGCTTTTATGGGGAAGCTTTAAGCAGCAGAGCAGGCTGGAGCCCGAGGGAGACAGAGCAGTTAGACTGGGCTCATGGTGCTTTACAGCCTAGTTACGTTCTCCCTTCATTGATGTATATGTTCATGAACAGCATATGCTTGTCATGTTAGTAAACAGCATCCAGCTACCAGCATGCTTTCTTCTTCTTTTTTCATTTATGGACCAGGTGGTATAGGCCTTTGAATGCTTTTCGCCATGCAAAACTACATCTTAGCCCCATTGCCCTCTCCTTTATTTGAATGGTTGATGAGGATGTTTGCTGTTGGTGCTGTCTGTCAGCCTGGGAGAAAAAGCTTCACTTAATTAAAGATTCTACCCCAGTGATGCCCTGCATCTCTCAACCAGTTTGTCCTTCTCTGAGGTCACGTAGATCTAGGGACAATATGACGTCGCGCTGCACAACAGAAGGGTTGGATTTGAACCAGAGACAAATATGAACACAGTATATGATGTCTTAAATTAGTATTAATAACATTGATGTATTATTTGCTTCCTGAACTGTAGTGTGGTTTTGTCCACTGGTGTACCATGCAACAGTTTTAACTGACCTTACAGGGATACAAGTGAGATTCAGCCAAAAACCTTTATTCCTGATTTATTTAGATGTTTTTTCAGAAAAGTTTCGATTGTTTTCTGTGTTAAAAGTTGAACTTGTTTTGTATTTCAAAGCTGAAGTGAGCAAAAGAGACATTAAGAAGCTCGCAGCACTCCCCTGTTGAGTTGCCTTTAGATGTTGTTGCTATTCCTCTTCTCTGTATGCTTTGATTAAATCCTAGTGACAGAAAGGGGTTAGTGTCCCATCTCCGTGTGTGCATGTGTGTATGGACAATGAGTGGTGGGGGTGCTTAGGCCTGTAAATTGCTGTTTTGTGAAGAAGGCGAGATGACCCACATAAAGGAGGTTTAATGCATTAATGGACCTGCAGGGGGTTGTAGTAGGGACATGGGAAGTGAGATTAGGACAATCTAATGTCCTGTTTTTAAAATTGTTGTATAAGTGCACTTCTTAAGTGCATGGAGGCAGTTTTTTTTTTTTGTTTTTTTTCATGAAGATAAAATGAACTTATCTCCAAGAAAGGCTCATGTGTTTTTTGGCCCTGTACCCATATTTTGCATGTGTGTATTTGAAGACAGTTATGTATGTGTGTACATATATGTGATATACACACATCTACATATATATACACATGTATACATATTCGTATTTGCTACCTCTTAAGGACCTTTTCTGGCATAAAAACTGACCTTGTCAGGACCTCATGGAGACTAACACCTGGTCCTAAGATTGGGTTTATAGCTAGAAATTGAAGTGTGACTTAGTTAAGGTCAAGGTTAGGCACTGACTGGTTATGGTTAAGGTTAGGGATAATGCTGGGGTTTAGGCAAATTGGACACCCTAAATCAGGGGTGTCAAACTCATTTTTGTTCAGGGGCCACATACAGCACAATTTGATCTCAAGTGGGCTGTACCAGTAAAAATAGTAAAATAATAGCATAATAACCTATGAACAACAAGAACGCCTTTGTTTTTTCTCCTTTGTTTCACATTTAATGAAGCATATTTTTACAAAACATGAAATTTCTTGAGAAATATAAGTGCAATTTCAACAATATCATGCCTAAACTTATTATTTACACATCACATCTGGATCTATAAAGGCACAAACATTTAGTCACTGGTATCTGGAAGTGAAAAATATTGTATTTGACATTACGTTTAGATTGTAATCGTTGTGTGAAATTTTAACAAATTCATCCTATGGGCCGGATTGGACCCTCTGGCGGGCCGGTTCTGGCCCCCGGGCCGTATGTTTGAAATCCCCTGCCCTAAATTGACCGTAGCTGTGAACGTGACAGTGAATGGTTGTTGTCTCTATGTGGCCCTGCGATGGACAGGCGAACTGTCCAGGGTGTACCCCGCATGTCCCCCCCCCCGCGACCCTCATCGAGGATAAAGCGGTAGAAAGTGGATGGATGGATGGTTAAGGTTAGGGATAATGCTGCGGTTTAGGCTGCTCTTATTAAAGGAAGTCTGCAGTGCTTGGAGAAGAATAGCTGTATGTGTGTCTATTTTTGTGTGCATGTGTGTGCCTGTAGCTATTAATACTTAAGTTTACTGTGCAGGTGGCAACCAAGATGTCCCCCGAGGAGGATAGAAATGTTTCTTATGTGAGCCTACTGCGTAATTGCAATTCTCTCGTCACATAATACTTTCCACCAGGTAAGTCACCACATGAAACAAACCAAAAATAAACACACACACTTGAACTTCTGACATACAAGCACCTTCACCGTGTCTCCCTCTCATATGATGCTATGATTATTAGCAGATGATTTGTCTTTTAAGTGTTTCTGAGGATTCAGGTGGATCGTACCCCCAGGACACCCCCTTCTTGTGTGCCACACCAGGACTCATGCAGCTGCACAAATGACAAATAGCAATCTGACCGTGTGTGTTTGGAGAAGCTGCAGCACGTGCGATAATAAATAATCCTGTGGGGTTGAAGGACAGAGGGCAGTGTGTCGGCGTGTGCGTGTGTGTGTGTGTGTGTGCTCTTCAAGGATTTGAAGACAGTGTATGGATATGTGTCTTCCTGTAGTGGCATCCAGGTGTGAGTGCATCCTGTTGATCTTAGTAGAGAGTCAGAAAGAAATCCAGGGAGGCTCCATCATATCTTCATCTTCAAAGGCTCTAAAATAAAAATTCAAGTTCAGGCCCCCTTCTTACACCCCCTCTGAGCCACATACTGCCCAGCGAACTCATGCCAAAGCTGCTAATACAGCCAAAATATCAAACATCACGGTGATTGCAGCTTTGAACTGTTAAATCCAGCTTTGAAGTGTATTTGTGTAACTTCTATCCAAGCCACTCCCCCTTCTTTAAGTTATAGGGCCTGCCTCCCTTTGTGATGCAAATGTGCAGCATGATAAAAATAGCCCATGGTGAAAGAAAAGGTGCTGGGCCAGCAGATTGTGGCACAAGAAATGTGCTGAACAGTCCAACCTTAGGGAATGGAGCAGTGGTAAAAAGAAAAAAGAAAAAAAGGAGCTGCTTAAGTTCACGTTTGTTTTTTAGTGACGTCATATTCGATGTTAAGTGTGGAGTGGGACTGCGTTATTGCAGGGTTGTACTTGTGCCATCTATCAGTGCAACACAGCGCGTACTGTATATAGCCAAGGTGAGGCTGTGTGCGGCTGTGCGCTGGAGCTAATGCCTTCTGCAGCTGGTTAGTAGGTCAGTACAGTAACTGCAGCAACACAGCTTGTATGTGACTGTCCTTTCATTTGACATTGATACGTTTAGAGAAGATCTTAGCAGAGCAGATGTTAAGAACTATTGATCTCAGCAGCTCTTATTATTGCAGGGCTCATTTAAAAACTAGAAACTAGTAATAACAGGACTCACACATCTCAAAAATAATGACGCTTTAAATGCAGCAATATTCATTTGTTTTTGATATCGTACTGCAAAATCAGCACCCGGTATTGATTCTGCACTTTGGAGCTTTTTTTGTTACAGGAAGCAGCAAATGGTTATCCTTGAAAGCAAAGAAAACTCCGACTTGTACTGCAATGCCAAACGGCATCCAGTAGCCTGATGTGACATTTTATCGACTTCATCTGAACCCCTCCAGGCCCAAACTCCATGAGCATGAGAGCGAGAGCCACGCAAGCACAATCAGCGGCCATTAGCTCTCGGCCATTAGCTCTCTCATATGCTGCCAAGCATGAAACTCCAGCCCTCATCAAACACTCACTCCAGGTCACCACAGGTAGAAGCAATTACTCACTCACGCTAACGTTGATGACTTGCATGTCGACGAGCTGGCATTTGTTGCGCGTCTAGTGTTGTTGTTTGTGTATATGCAGTACACTACACATTCTTGACCGCACTTACCTTTTCCTCACTCCTTAAAGTTGCAGTGCATATCTTTTGTTGACAACATTTCGGGTGTGCTACATGTTTTTAGTCATATTCCACCATGTTTACAGCCGTCTCCCGTGACTAACGCAATGTGTTGACTCTTGTGTGACATGAGATTTAAATACTGCGATACTGAGTTGTGTGGAACTGATTAATGAATCAGCATTGTGTGAAAATATAACAGACATTTGTTAAGGATTAAAAGTTCCACACTATCATCATGGTGTTTGGTCCTCTGTGTTGTTATTTTTGTTGTGATTAATCAATGTCTCGGTTGATCACATTTTTATTACACTTGATGAATCCCACTATAGTTTTATGTCATTTTCAAAGGAAATGTTGCCCGCAGGTTTTCAGGACTACACTTTAGGCTTTGCTCTCTCACACTGTTGGACATGTACGTGGTCACATGTGTGTCTTCCCTTGGGTGTCCAGGTGTCTGAGGTATCAAAGGCCTTGCTGGGTCAGTCCTCTACAGTCAGCACAGTTCAGCTTCCTTCAACTCTATGGGGCTTGTCTTTGAAAGGGAAAGAGGATGTTCTCCATTTCACTTCGAGAACAGGGGAGACTGATTCTCTTTTTTAATATTCAAGCTTGAACTTTCAGTTGCTCTTATTATTCTTCCTCCAGTTTCAACCATTTTTTTTTGTTCTTCATGTTGGTGAAAAGTGCTCCAAGCCCTTTCTCTAGGTTTAGGGGTCTTTGTGGGGAAAAGGAAGGGAATTGTATCCAGATGTGAATATTCCTCTACTCCAAAGACAGTGTGTATGTGTGTGTGTGTGCACTATTTTTCTACCTCTTAATTCCTTTTCTGGCATAAACACTGACCTTGCCTGGTAACTGACCTAATTGGTTATGTTTAAGTTTATGAATAATGCTTTGTTTAGGCTTGTTTAAGAAGAATAGCTGCACTAACCTATGGGTGTGTGTGTGTGTCTAAGTGTTCACGTGTATACTGAGTGCAGTGTGATTTAGAGCAGATATTATTGTTTTTAGTGGCTCTGTGTGTCACTTGCTAACCTGACCAACGGAGTTAGACAGAGACTTGTTGCGTGAATGACGTGTGCTCATGTCACATCATTAGCTTTGCACCCGAGTGTTTGACTCGTTCATATTTATTGATGCAGGGAAAGGAAAGCATCAATGGCTATTTTGTGTTGCTGGGACATTTTGAGGATAATCCATTTTCTCTACCTTAGACGTGGCCGTAGCATCAATTATTGGGCTGTGCTGTTGGTAACGGTGGATGCTTGTGAATTTCTGGCTTGCACTCCTGTTATTTGTTCCACATAGTGATGCTAACACATTGATCATCCCATATTTAATGTGCCTTCATAATATTTGTATATCCATCCAAGTGAAACATTTCTCTCTTTGAGTTGGACATGGTCCACTGGACCACAGAGGGCAGATGGAGCCTGTGATGAGAAGGCTCCATCTGAGAGTTATATCCATTATTTATTGACGATGTTACTTTACAAATACTACACCAAACATAAATGATATAATGGAATCATATATATTGACTTCTCCACCTAAGGCTGACTTTAATGTGTTACCTACATTATGCAGCACAAATCTTGAGGACATTAAGAGTTCCTCTGTTGCAACTGGCAACAGTGGAGTTTGCTGCTGTGAATAGATCCCAAACTGTGGAGAAAACACACAATGCAAGGGGAAAAAAAGACATTATGGAGGAAAATAATGGACATCCACTCCGTAATTGTATTCTCATTGCAGTACAAGCACATTTCTAAAGGTGATGTAGGGATCAGAGCTTCAGAGTATTTAGTCATCTAACATTAGTTAGTCCATCCAATAAAAAATCCTCACAGATGTTCCTGGTTATACAGTAGATGTTTGGCAAGTTTGCGCATAGAGAAGAAGTGATTTAATCACGTTTGGATACGTATATGAATTGTAGGCACAGATGTATCACTCGTTGAAGAGTTTCACTTTCCAAAGGTTTACATTTTAATTTCTTTTTAATCCTTTAAGACATTCTTTTATCAAAAAGCCTCCCCTGAACTGTCACTTCTCCATCTCTACCCTTGAACACGTAATATTGTTTTAAGTACCAACAAAAAATATTTGAAACCTGTTTTTGACTTGTCCAGTTATCTGTTGATGTGAAGCACTTTGAAATCTAATAGGATTGCATATGAAATCGAGTAAACCAGTACCCTCTCCTGTTTCCCTCTTCCTCCCACTGCAGTTTTGGGAAAAAAAAGCCTATGATTTTGAACCACAGACCAGTGTGCTACCAGTGTGTCGTGGCAGAGATTGTGCAAGTAGGAGAAACTGCAGGTGGCATGGACACCTTTCTTTTTATAGTGAGGCCTGAATCAGGTGCACACATGAGTAAGGACAGCAATAAAATGTGGAAAGCCCATTAATAAAATTCTACATTAGTGATGATTTTTTAAAACAAAATAACTGCTGCTGGAGCAGTTGCCTAATCTCCATGACAGACTCAAAGACTCTCATTCGACATCAAAGGACAACCTGTACTGTATTTAGTGTTTTTTTGGGACATTTCTGCTTTCCATTCTCAGCTGGATCAGTTTTATCACGGACACAGTGTTCTCTGTTTGCTGATCTCACAAATGTACCAATGTCCAAATAAGGTAGAGTGCAAGGCAGCAACCTTGTTTGTGCATCCATTCTCCTGTTTATCAGTATCCAAGCCATCTTCTACTCCCTTCCTCTGATGTATGTTACAAACTCCCACATTTCACCTCTAATTTATACCACTTAGATCACAGATGGGCCACGTTGTACCCCACGCTCTCCTACATTTTCTTACATAGGCCTGAATTCCACTTCACTTCAGATGTGTTTGGTTTTATGCTTGTTTCTCTTGGATGTTGTCTGTATCCAGCCTGCCTCAATCCATCTCTCTGTTTGTCTGTCTCTTCAGCTTCCTGCCCTTTATCTTTTTTCTCTTTTCTCAATCCTGCTCTTTTCCTCTCTCTTAATTTTCTCTCTACGTGTGACTGAATTTGCTCTGTGCTCTGTCTTAAAAGAGGTTTTTTTTTCCTCACATCTCCGTCCATCTGCCAAATCCTCACATCCTTCAGGGACTTATTGTTCCTAAGAACTCTGCCAACCATCTCCCGTATGCTTTATAAATCATTTCCTTTCTAACTTTTCTAACATACACATGTGCAGTGTCCACACACACATCCATTTTGGTGCTGTGCAGCCTTTGCCTTAGGTTATCTCTTGCCTGATCTGGGGCCTAGGTTCATGAGCTGCGTGGTTCCCAACACCCATATTTCGTATTTAGCACAAAAGTTGTATTAACTGTCCAAGTGATAGGTCTTTAGTGAAAGAACATCTTGTTGCAGCTGGACTTTCGTGGTTTCCAGTCTTGCACAATCACCACAATAAAAAAACAAAAAACAAAAAAACACTGTTGAACAAGTCAAATCAGAGAAAAGTGTTTGCAGGCTGTGTAATCAAAAACTGATATAACTGTACCTGGTTTTCGTTGTAAAAACCTTCCAGTGAAAAGAAAGTGATGAAGTTTTGAGTGATTATTTATGGCAGATTTTGGAGGGGATTCAGACGTTTCAGGCAGTTTTAAAACATGTTCACCACAGTGCGGCTGAGTATCTGTAGAGCTCCAGACTCTTATTGTAAGTGGAGCAGTTCAGTTTTGGTGACAACAAAAGACAAGTCAATAGGAACTATTTCTTTTCAAACTTATTTCCAACTTGTAATGACTAAAGACATGTCGCTTAGTTTGTCCAAGACATATTCCCATTGTTCTGCTTGTCTTACAGTACGCTGTAAAGTAGAATGTGGTTGCTCTTTTTGTGGCACGACCTGAAATCAGAAGTTACATCGTGCCAATGCAGACAAGGTTGCTTCAAAAAGCTTGAGCTAATCTTCTTTGGTCCCAAATAAGATCTCTGTGTTACACCATCAGTGCATTCATGTCAACAGTGTCCAGCTTACACTCTCACATCACAGTTGGCAATATACAGACGGATTAAGATAATGTATCGTGAAAACATTACATCACCTCACTGTTAATGTGACATCACAAATAAATGCTTTTGCATATTTCATTCTCCAGTGTAGCAGCAAAGAGATGTGCGTTCATAACCCTTTGATGAACCATTACAGTTATTATTATCTCTGTAAGGGCTTTGCTCACTCACCCAAACTCACTCTGCATTCACTCGATCATTCACAAACAAGCTGCTCTCCAGCTCTGTTACACTACAATTAAAGAAAGAAAACTGGCTGGACCCGGTGCTAATATAATAAAGGGAGCGATAGACTCGCTTACTACAGGATTTATAGTGAGTGTTTGGACTCACATCTGGTGGGAAGCAGCGCCTTTGGATGTGCTTCACACACATCCAGTCAGTCCACCTTCAGCCTACTCGGAAGTTTTCAACTGGAAGCTGGTGCACGTCCAGGCCACGTGGATGAGTGGAAGATCCAGATAGTATCAGTAATATGCCCTCCATCCGTTCCTCGTGGCTATGTGAGAGCCCGCGCTGCACCTTGACAATGAGCCAGTCACTTCAAACACTTGGAAAACACAGCTGTGCATTTGGAAAAGTGCTTTGATCATGTTGTAGTCCAGTCCATTTGTTTCAAATTCATTGATTCATCTGTAAACTTGTCTGATCACCTCATTCCTGTTTGAATTGCTTAAAATAAATGACTTTGAAGTTGAATGACAGCTGGCAACACGATCTGCCGGGGAGAGTTGGCCAATACTACACATTTATACAGAAGAATAAAACAATACCTCTTCAGTTATGATATACATTTTTAGATATCCACACACAGATGCATAACACAGTTGTCCTCGTAGAATAAATCCTGCATTGATTATTTATATGGTTTGATTTCACACGCGCTGCACATGCATGTGGTCTTTGTTTACAATCACAATAAACTTTCCTTTTTTCTTTTATGATCTCCCAACTTAAGGATACCCATTCATGATGTGCCGTAAAACAGCTTCGGTCTGAGAACCTGGATCAGGATCAGTAGTCCTAATGGAGACCAAAACCTGGTCCTAATATTGCAGAACCTCATTTCTGAGGTTTCATTGTGTAAGGTTAGGCATTAACTGGTTATGGTTAAGGTTAAGGATATGGCCTTGGGTAGGCTGTCCAAATGAATGGAAGTCAGTGCAAGTCTTATGGATAGAAATACGAGAACGTGTGAGTGCATGTTGTAAATCATACTCTTGAATTGAAATAATACCCTTATAAGCTTCATCAGTGACTGACTGCATTTATTTACATTACAACAGTATAAATAAAGAATAAATAAAGACAAGCGTAAAGGAATGTTAAGCATTTGCAGCTTCGTAACTAAATAAAGAGATCTTAACTAAACAGAAACAAATAACATAACAACTCCATTGCTTAGTGTAGAGTAGGAAACATGTGACTAATATTTCAGAAACAAATATTCTGAATATCTTCGCTTCGATTACCATATTCATATCAACTGCTCAAACCAATCAGTCTGAACACAATGGTTAATTCTTTGCTTTTCATACAAAGTAAGTGCACGAGTGTGGTGTCAGCCCAGCTGCTGCTTGCTGTTTATGGTCCTCCCCAGTCATGTGTCTGGCATGACTGCTTTTTTCTTTGGGGTATCATCTTTAATCCAACAGAGTGTGGCCTCCAGCACTGGAGTGATTAACACAGTCACGGCATTGCTGAATGCTACATGTGGCAGGAAAAGTGTGACAGATCCAGCGGGCTTGGCCACGATCAAGAGAGGACAATCATTTCTTCAGAAGAAGAAGATGAGGAGGGGGAAGAATGTCTTATGTTGCATATTGAATGTCCTCTGCATCACATTTATTGTGTTAAATAAATGGGATCAGCTTGGGATCAGCAGGTCCAGACACCTGAAGCAGTGGACAGCTGTGCTGCAGTGCTGAGGAAGTAGAGGGAGGGAAAAGAACTGTTCATTTAATCCCATCGTTCTTCTTGCCAGGTCATACTGCCAGTCCTGGGACTTAAACCAGCAAACCTTTGGTCCCGGGCCCATCTCCCTGAGCTCAAGCTCACAGCTTCCCCACAGGTGACACGTAAAGTTATATATACTCACGATCAGTCCTCAGTTCAGTTCATACGATGCTTTAAATTCTCAAATATGTTTCCCCTTTTCTGTAAAATTCTGATCAAGCTTCCTCCACGTCGTTCCCCTCTGCGGTGGATGCATGTAAATATCTGCTGAACAGCTGTGGCCCTCACGATTGTGCAACAGAGTGTATATTGTATTGGTTCATGTCCAGGCATCCATCCTGTTTTGAGTATTTCAGTATGTGTGCCTTCCACAGCCCGCTTGCTTTCGCACACGTGCATTTTGCACACTCTTACTGTACAGTATCAAGATAACAAGCTAAATGTGTTACGGGATGATTGAAAATATCTGAGGAAAGAGAACAACAGACATGGTTACATAACAGTCTGTGAGCTTGAGTCAATCCCAGGTGAGTTAAGGTGAGGGTTCATCATGCACACGGGGAGAACACAACAAAGTCCCTGATAAAAACAGGATTCCAGCAAGTAAGCGTATATGTTGTGAAGCGACTGTGCTTTAAATACAATCCTGCATTATTATACCTTCTTGCAGCCCAGGTCTTTTAATACCTTATTACTCAGCAAGAACTCAGCACTGCTCAGGTCTGCAGATGCTGGGTATTTTTTTTCCCACCCAAATTAGCCCAAAGTCTCTTTTAGCTTCTATGCACCAAAATTGTTGAATACCTTGTTCAGCTATAATATAGACATGCAAGCTGTGTTGATATAAAAAAAAAATAGCTTAAACGTTTTTATTCAGTCATGTATTTCAGTGACTTTGCCCTTCTTTTTTCTGCCCTTTGCACAGGATGTTTCATGATGTGTTATTATTATTATTGTTATTATAATACACTGTTATGTCCCTGGCCTTGGGAAACCAGTGGGTAGCATGTGTGTGTGACTTCCAACTCCTCTTTCCAAAGGAATCCAAAAGTCTGTTTGACAGAGTTAAGCAGTTTTATTGACTTCAGAGAAGAGCAATGCCAACATAACAAACACAAACTTCTCTAATAAAGCTAATCTTAAAATAAATGCAAACATTTACAATGTAGTTACACAACAGCAAGTATTATTTACCTTTGACTAATGAACAAAAGCAAAAACAACTTATGTTTCAAAGTTCACTTTAAAACCTCACACGAAAACAACTCACTTAGCTTACCACATGAAACCTATAACTAACTACTGTCAACAACAGCTTCAATTACTCAGACAAACGATTCACTTGGGAAGAGTGAAGAGGAAGCCCAAAGTGCAGGTTGAGGAGGGTTTATATAGGCCGGGCCCCCATCACTTCATCCACGGTGAGCCAATCTTCTTTAAATGAGCCACCTGGTTGCTGTCATCCACCTGAGTGACTGACAGTCACAAAGCCACACCCACACCACACTCACACACACCCAACAGAGGAGAGAACAAACAAACCCAAAACACACGACTCAGGGTCATCACAAACTCACACATACACACTCACTTTTAGTGTTGCTAAAAGATCAAGTGTCTAAGTGATGTCTCTCTCTGACATTTATACTACACACTGCTTTGACTGTAATGAGAAAATGAAATGTCCAGCCACTGCAAAAGAACATTAGGACGACTGTGTCAGAAATAAACACTATTGCATGGGCAGGAGAAATTTACTGCCAGCATATGCAGAACTATTTCAGGTGTTGTGGTGCAGTGAGGGGTGGGGGTGGGCGGTGGGGAGTGGGTAGGATGCAGACCACATGAGGAAATAACTCATTCGATTTGCCAGCCACTTCCAGGAAATCATTTCATGTGCACCTTCTCCTCATGTAGTTTAGGCCTTTCCTGCTGCCGCGAGTGCCTCACTGATTACCCGAACCCAAGATCCACTCCAAATATCTCTCCGTGCCCTACTACCCTATAATGTGACTGCCAGAGTGCTGTCATATGTGTCGTCAGCCATGCTCACATGCATGCACAGGACAAACCCTGCCCTACATTTCCTCTGCACACTCAGCGCTGACCAGTGGCCAGTTGTCTATTTAATTATTAACACAGGCAGCTGCCAGCTATAATACACATTGTCACATGTTTCTTGACTTGGAATAGTTGACCTGAGGCTTATGCGGGATGATGGAATGTGACATGTCACTGTGGCATTCCTCACTGTTGTACATGGAAAGTGTTGGGAATACTCGTGTCATTGCCCTTGACCAAGGAGCTCGCCTGCAGATAAAGAGTGGGATTCATTTATTATCAGTTAAGCTGCAATTTTGACTTGGCTAATACAATACTATCTTTGGTTGCAAAGGCTGTAATGCCTTTTGATAGCTGCAAATCCCTGTGTCGGCTCACGTTGGAGCCGCACTGTTAATTAACGTGCATGGAAATAAGTGCAAAATGGCAAAAATGACAAACTGAAATATCTCTTACTGCACTCTGCCCTGGTGAAATATCATCTAACAACTCTAGCACTTCTCCAACTTAAAGTTGTGAGCTTAGATGCTTCTGTATTAGATGCCTGGATTTTACTGTGTGTGGCGCGCCGGACAGTCTTGTGGGTTCACGGAGGTGGGACGTGGGGACAAGTGCAAAAGATGGGAAGTACAGGCGTCACATGTGTGTGACAGACACAGGAGGTTTGGTTATCCCACCATAAAATGACTCAAATGTCACAGTCATGGAGGCAGTTATATCCCTTTGCTGCTCACACCTTCCGAGCTGTGATGCATTTGTCCTACATTCTGACATCCTGGTCACATGACCACAGTCCCATCACACTATATATACAGTATATGTGTATGCACACACACACACACACGCACACTCATATGTGCAGGTTTTATTTTCTCTCTCTTACGTTGATTTATGACTGCACTCGAGAGTATTTTTAGACACAACCAGAGGGATTCATTGTTCTTGTGTGTGTGTGTGTGTGTGTGTGCATGCATGTGGGTGGTGTTCAGAGAGAAACAGATGGAGCCTTCCACAGCTTTTTGCTTATTGTTCATCAATAAAGCGGCTGATAGCGTTAGTGCGCACTTGTGCTACTGATGTCTGAGCTGTGCTCGGTAGCCCACATGTCCCGTGCTGAGTCACACACACACACACACCCACACACGCACACGCACACACACACTGATGAAAAGGTCACACACACGTGAAGTGTGGCAGGGAAGCCTTCTGGGCATCGGTTGCATGGTCCTTTTGGTTGTGACTGCATGTCACTGCTAATGGATTCCACAAACTTGACACTCAGAGCTTTCTTGCCCTGCCCAGATCTTTGTTGATGAATATCAACATTCTATTTTGACTCTGTCATGTGCACGAATCAACACACTTTGATCATGGCTGGTCGTGGTTGCACATTTGGAGACGTGACAAGGAAATAAAATGTATTTTTAATTGCACTTAACTTTGCACTCACGTCATCAATAGGGAACACAGTGCGAGGCTTATTTTAATGTTCAGACCAGATGGAATATTTCACTGAAACTAAATGAGGACTAATTCAGAACAGCAAAGAGAATGACAATAACATTTTACAGCATCAAACTCATTTGCACCAGTCAATAATAACATCCTCATCCAATTTGCATTAACGCACATCTGAATGAGTTTCTTTCTTGGATGAGACATTTTGATAAGTGAACTTTACAACTTTGTGATTTTAAAGCACAACACTGGCTCCTTTCCAAGGTTTGTTTTAGATTTAGAAGGCTTTGCATGATCCAAACTGCCACGCGACTTCTACCACTGGCACACAGTGTTACAGTAAAAATGTGCCTTTCACTTGATTTTCCTCCTGCTTCTGTGCCAGGTGCCACTTTTATTCTGGCTTCAGGGTCTATCTTGAGCCTGTACATTCTTCATCTGCTTTTAACTTTTCCTCTACTAGAGATTTGAAGTACTTAATGTTAAAAATGTGCTGTGTATTCAACACTAATTTTGGTATTATTAAACAGCTTTACAAACATACAGTAGCACATTCATGGCCACGTTTTCCACAGAGCGCTTGCAACATTTGCTCCCTTGCTTGCTTTATATCCAGAGAAGGTTATACCCGTCCAGCAGCAATGTGAATTGGTTACCTTTTACAAAACATGTTTGAATCTCACATCAAGCTGCAGGTTCCACTTTGGTTATTTATTTGGTGTAATTTTGCATGCACGCTCCGGTGGAAATAATGGCTTCTTAGAGTATCTCTGTTCTATCTGAAACAAACTGATTGGCAACGGCGTCTTTGCATATTCACGGCTTCAGTCGAAACAATTCACCAGGATAACTCTGACCACTTGGCCAAATCAAACAAGAAAACAAGGAGCGTAGTGCTGAGATACAGGCTTATTTGTGATACTTAGTAGAGTCGCAGTCACGTTTCTTTTGGCAAACACAGTCGAGCTGAAATAAAAACAGCTTCATAACTATGATTCATTAGATGTTATATTCTCTCCCTCCACCCACAGCTGTTATTTATTTTTTGTGAATATGACTTTCATTTTAATTGTGTTAGTTAGAAGTTCATATCCGTGGTGAGACTCTGTGATTCAGCCGGGCCTCTGGTTAAATGAGTGAACAACATTACACCACGGCAGGCTCAAGTATCTATAATGAAATCTGTTCTACTGCCTGCCCTGACAGGCTTGGCCACTGCTGACGAATACAATTATAAAAGGTGAAAACAAAAAACTAAAAGTGCCTGATGCTATTATTCACTGTTACTAACATGGCCTCCTTGGGAACAGTTTGACTGTCATCTTAGTGTTATGTGAGGTGGCTGTTTCTGTCTTAAAGCTTTAAGCAAGAACAAATGTGAGCCTTGGGTCCCAAATTCCTGCTGTTAATACAAGAGCTGTCTCCAAATATTGAATATATTTTGCTTTGTTCTTGCAACAACTCTGCCCCTGAAGGCTTTCTCTTTTTTTTTTTTGCGTTGAGCGAGGGACTGGTAATAATTACCCCAACTATGTGTAAGCCACAAATCAACCTCTACTTTTCCTATAGTCTTTTTAAAACTGGATGACACAAGGGAAGAGGCAGGGATGATGATGGTTGAAGGTTAGGCTCGTTATCCGAAAACTGCTGTTTTGTGCAGCATAAAGGAGGCATGTGAAGTTGTTTTTTTTCATACATTACAAACATTTCGAAATGTACCAAAGGTTGCTCATAAAAGGGACCACCGACTTTGTTGTTTTTATGTCTGTCAGATACTCTGATCGTTGGAATTTGGATTGGAATGACACGACTAAAAGTTGGTGTTATATACCAGCAGGCTGTCAATGACTTTAACTCATACAACATGTACGCGATGCTCACGCATGTCTTGAATAAACCTGGTGGAATAGATCTTTTTTAATGGCAGATATTGTTTTTCAGTTTGGGGGGTTACAGCCCTGGTTCCTCAACAGCAACGAATAATAGATTCTTTTTTTAGCTTAAAGGATACAGCAGCATGCTTGCATGACTTTAATGTAGGGCATGCTGTGACACTAGTGTTGGGCTCTTTGTTGCTCAAAGTCACAGCCGGGGGGGGAGTCTACAAAAGCTCAGGCACTGTGGTTAAGGTTTTGGTCCTTTGAGTTCTGACTTATCTCTCTCCCAGTGGAGAAAAATGGCCAGCAGACTAACTCCTGTGGCCAATATGCGTTTTCCTCCATTGTGTTATTTCCCATTGCCTTCAGTTGCATCAATAGTAAACGTAAAAAAAAGAAAAAAGAAAGTAAATGAAAAATGAGTCAAAGCGACACAAAGGAGGATTGGCACAAAAAAATATCACTATTTTGAAAGAGTAAGTGGGGAAAAAGATACTGACGATGGCTAAAAGAGTGAAAGACGTGATGGTTTGCAGAGGATGGGGAGCTGATGTGGAGGAAAGGGAAAAGTTAGAGAACAAAATGAAACCAAAACAAACAAAAATAACAAGGAGAAAAAAATACTAAAGTCCCTGGTTGAGCTTCATGATATTGAAATGCAATCAAATTGACACATTCTTGTTATTATTACTTTTACTTTGAAGCTCCAGTGTGTAAGAAATAGTAACATCTGTAAGTGAGACTGTGGACTGGAATAAATTTAGGACTCCTCTGCATCCCCCTCCCTCTTCAAAGTGCATCAGCACCAGAAAGGATGTCATTCGACTTGGTTTGCATAATAAGCTTTCACTCCTAAATGCAAAATGCACACTCCAGCTGCTTTGTCTGTTTGGGTTGTTGTAGAAACATGTTTTAATGCTACAAAAAGCAAAAAAGGTTCATTTTGAAGTGATTGTACACTTATAAAAACATACCTATGTGCAATGTATTCAATTTACGTCATTAAACTGAAAGAAAATGTCTGAAATAAACTGAAACACATCTTTGCATGTGTTCATTATTTGAGGGCAGAGTGTTGACGGGTGGATGGGATTTGGAAAACTGAAATAATGGTGAAATGTTTTATTCATGATCTTATGTATCAAAGTATGAAAATGTATAAAAGAAGGACAAGTAAATGATCACAAGAGCGAATCAAATCTGACTTTGACTAAGCTCTACTTGACAAAAGAAACAGCTCTATATAGCATTGTATACACATTTCATTTTGCTGTGTGTATTAAATGTATTGGGTAAAGTTAATATAATATATATGTATTATATATACACAATAGATATATATATATATATATATATATATATATATATATATATATATATATATATATATAGTTTCTATGGGGTTGAGGTCTGGAGACTGGCTAGGCCACTCCAGGACTGTGAAATGCTTCTGACGGAGCCACTCCTTCGTTGCCCGGGAGGTGTGTTTGGGGTCATTGTCATGCAGGAAGACCCAGCCACGTTTCATCTTCAATGCTCTCACTGATGGAAGGAGGTCTCACTTTCGAATCTCACTTTCCTTAACACGGATCAGTCGTCCTGTCCCCTTTGCAGAAAAGCAGCCCCAAAGCATGATGTTTCCACCCCCATGCTTCACAGTAGGTATGGTGTTCTTGGGATGCAACTCATCATTCTTCTTCCTCCAAACAAGTTGAGTTTGTACCAAAAAGTTCTATTTTGGTTTCATCTGACCACATGACATTCTTCCAATCCTCTTCTGGATCATGCAGATGCTCTCTGGCAAACTTCAGACGGGCCTGGACATGTACTGGCTTAAGCAGGGGGACACGTCTGGACCTGCAGGATTTGATTCCCTGTCGGTGTAGTGTGTTACTCATGGTAACCTTCGTTACTTTGGTCCCAGCTCTCTGCAGGTCCTTCACCAGGTCCCCCCGTGTAGTTCTGGGATTTTTGCACACCGTTCTCATCATCATTTTGACCCCACGGGATGAGATCTTGTGTGGAGCCCCAGATCGAGGGAGATTATCAATGTCTTCCATTTTCTAATAATTGCTCCCACAGTTGATTTATTCACACCAAGCTGCATGCCTACTGTAGATTCCCTATTCCCAGCCTGGTGCAGGTCTACAATTTTGTTCCTGGTGTCCTTCGACAGCTCTTTGGTCTTGGCCGTGGTGACTGTTTGAGGCTGTGGACAGGTGTCTTTTATACAGATAACGAGTTCAAACAGGTGCCATTAATACAGGTAACGAGTGGAGAAGAAGAAGTTACAGAAGAAGTTACAGGTCTGTGAGAGCCAGAGATCTTGCTGGTTTGTAGGTGACCAAATACTTATTTTCCACCATAATTTACAAATAAATTCTTTAAAAATCCTACAACGTGATTTAAGTGGGAGAACTGCGACACTGATAAGTATATATTGTATGCAAATGCATCTGTTCTGTATTAGCTTTTAATATATAAAGTCCAAAACAAGGCTGTTTCCTCACAGATCTTTTTAAATGACTTTATTGATCATTTAACCAAATATACCATCAGATATATTACACAGGCCAAAGTGTGACAGACACAACCACAGTAGACGGCCCCCAGACCATCCACTGATACACAGAAACCAAGTCAGCTTTTATTTGTTTTTCTTCAAAGTAAGAAAATTAGTAAGGCCTCCACAATGTCATTATTTTTTTTAACTTGTTATGAGCACATTGATCCATATTTATATATATATATATATATATTTTTTAAATATATTTTCCTTGCCAGTGGTTTGATCATTTAGCCATAGCTTTTGAAAGAAAAGAAAAAACCTCAACACAGACTACTACTTGGCAACGTGTCGTTAGGTCAACACATGAAGATGACAACCACTGTCAGTACAAACAGAATGGAGCCTATATTTAAAAGGCCATACCACAAACAAACAAAAGAAATGTATTACAAGTGCTTGGATCAGTACTTTTTTTTAGACACCCAACATTTACATTAAAGAAATGTGAGTCCAACTTAACGCATACCCTAATATATAACTACTGGAATTGGCAACATGTAGTGCGTCCTCGTGATCCACCCACTCCACACTGTTTCAGAGAATGACCACATCTCCTAAACAGATAACACAATCCTCCTGGTTAAAGGCAGCCGATCAGGCCTGGATTTCCCTGGTTTGGCATTCTCAGAGGGGCAAGTTAACCTCTGGTTACACTCCAGTCTTTTTGTGTGTCCCTCTTCCGACTCCTGGCAATGTCTCAGCTGTCTATCAGAAGTGAGGAATCCATACAGCTACAGTACTATTCTAAGCTTCTCCCACGCTGCAAGCTTAAGAAACGTCAACCAGTCTTAAGTTCCACATTCCTTGGTCCGTGCTGCTGAAGCAGCAATGTGTTTGGCTTGGTGCACTGCACTTGCTGCACTACAGCAGGCTGCCTGGCCAGGAGACGATGGTCAGGGTAATTCTTCCTCGCAGCTCCTTCAGGAGACGCACCAGCGCAGTGTGGGTCATGCCCCATGTGCTCTTCCCATTCACCTCGAGTAAGATGTCGCCGCACCTGAACAGAGACACGTGGCCATTAACAGATGCTGGTGCCTCGAAACAGAGCAAAACTTGAGAAGAGAGCTATTAACTCTACTGCTCCACTTTCCTGGAATATTTAACAACAGGAGCATAAAGTGTCACAATTGATTACTTTTTGTTGGAGTTTATTTTTTAAGTGTTTTAAAGAGAGGGCGGGAGATCACTTTCTAGATCATTTTTTACTGTATTGCTTAAAAACCTCTTAACAACCCGATTGTAACCAATTCATTCATGCATTGCCACAAAAATGAAAAATGTCAGTCAGCTGTGGAACAGACAGGCCTGTAAAAACCATGCAATCATGTGGAATGGCTCGTAAAAGAGATTTTAGTTTCAACAAGAATTTAAAGTATAATTATATACGTATAAAAGGAAAAATATTTAATAGAAATCATCAAAAATCTGAAAGTTTTTTAATGGTCTATATCATTTTGCTCACAGGACATAAGAAAATATAAAAGCTGTATACCTTATCCTGCCATCATTGTAGGCTGGTGTCCCCTCCACGATAGAGCGGATAAAAAAGGATTGATTGCAGTTGACCTCCTCCTGACCTCCCACGATGCTAAAGCCCAGGCTGCCTGACGTGCTCCGCCGCAGGACGATGTCTTTGCAGCAGTAGAGATGCCTGCATAAGCCAAGAGGGAGCTTAAGAACACTAATCTCTCAACTTCATCTTTAAATTATACATACTGTATATCCATGCTGCCTATGTGTGCTGCAGCTAGACTGATACAACCAGCACTGCTGAGGAGATAAAAGGTTGTAGTTCTTTGAATCACAGTGTGACTTTTCCTCCCAGAAGATGATGGTGGGATTTGGAAATCTGCCTCATAGAAAAAGCCCAGGGATGAATAAAATTTACATTCAAAGGCTTTCAGCTGCACCTCTGGTCGAGACTTCATTACCATGACTTATGGGACCTGTTCCTTTGACTGACAATTGACTCCTAATCAATTCACTCTTCTGTCACTTTTAACTGTAGTTAAATCATATGCTAAAAGTTCTGAGAGGAAGTTCTACTCATAAAATAACTATGAATATTTAAGCTGAAAAGTTCGCTCTGTCAATATTTTGAGTTGGCACCTGGTGGCAGAGGTCAGAAGGACCACTGTGGGGGTGTAGATTATTCTGGCAATGGAAAAAGTCAAAGAAAAAGGATAAAAAATGAATATGGAGTGGATCAAGGGGTGCTCACCTGGGTAACTGCAGCCATGACACCCACTGTGGGGAGTAGTCATCATTAGGAAGCGGACTCTTGGTGCTATCTGTGGGTGAGGGGGTGAGACAAGGCGGCAGCGGGCACTCTTGCAGGCTTTCTTCAGGGGGACGCATTTCCAAGACCTTGAGCACAACAGGAGAGGTGGTGTTTTTCAAGTTGGCCACAGCCTCGCCTCGTGTCACCCCCGTCAAATCCACCCCGTTCACATTTAGCAAGATGTCACCTGCGGGGAGAAAGTGGACAGCACAGCTTGTCATCCAACCAGGTTTGCTGACTTGATAATAGGTTTTCAAAAGACCTCGCAGGACAGGGACTTATCATCTACCTATTTAATATTCAAAAGCATCCCTGCTGGAACACAAAGGGTATGGAAAACCAAGCACCACCTGTGATTTAAAAAGCCTCCTAGTGATGAAAGTGGTGCAAGAAAAACTGACAGCACGGTCCAGCTTGTGAATAAGCAACTCAAAGGGCACATTTGCCCTGCGTGGATATGTTAATGCAAAATAACAGTCTATTATAATACTCAAACAGGTTTCATCACCACACAAACAGAGACAGCTGCTGCAGCAGTGGGGGCACAATGACAGGCTTTAATATGGTCATGTTTGAAGATGGATATGCTGGTATAAGCAGCCGAGGCTCCAATCTCTCACTTCCCTGGTTTAAACTATATTATTAGACAGGAAGATTATTGCTATCACATGGAGTTATTTGTGCGCCGCTCTGTCATTTGATCCATTTTAGAGCTGACTGATTTCATATCATGAAATAATTAAGTCCTCGACAATTTGTTTGGAGCACAGCGAGTCGTGCGCACTGCTCTGCCAATGTTTGTATGTGTTTTTGTTTTCGGCACATTAGAGCCCATTTGTAGAGCTCTGAGTTTTCTGCTGGATGAACAGCCTTCCTAATGAAACACAAGTGTTCATCAACCATTCCTGTTTCCAAAGTCAACTTTATGACAGTGGCAACCATGTAAACAAATTTAATAATGAATAATTATTATTAGCACAAAAGAGCTGAACATGATATTCCTTGCAATAGGGATTATATAATATTCTAGAGTCTAGTAAGCCAGTGATAATGACCAAGTGTGCCGGTATTTTCGAAAAGACAACATATGGATTACACTAACAAATTTAAAGGTGGTCAAAATTATTATTATTTTTTTTTTCTTTAAATACTTTGCTGTTTGCCATTTCAGTCAAGTACAAGTAGATATATTCCTCATCTACACTATGATTTGACGGTTTTCCAGTTGTTATAACTCATATGAAATGCATTTGTAGCAGAACAAGGTTAGCGTGGTGGTGTCAGTGAAACATTTACACATGTAATAGGGTTATCATATCTTACAGTGCATTAGTCATTCATTTTACCTTTGCGGATAGAGCCTTCCTGCCCCACCACACCATCAGGGTCCACGTTTGTGACATAGATGGGGAGATCCCACCCTCGGCTGGACATGCCCCCGGCCACCGTCATACCGAGAGAGTCGTACGGTTCCTTAGTCAAAGTAACTGTCTTCTCATAGCATGCGGGCTTCTGACACGAGTCCTTCACAGAGAATAAGAGTCAATTAATGACTGTCTGCTGGTACCAATTTATCCTCCACATTAGGGGCACAAAGCTGTAGGGGGAAATGTGGGGTATAACCTGGACAGGTGTTTTATAGGTGAATATTGTAATATCTTGAAGTTCTTTGATTTGATGCTACTGTATAAACCATATATAAATCTACCATTATTGTATTGATGTCCCTCCATGATGCTAACATGAAAAATACATCCGTGTTTTTGTTGGAGTGTTCGTATTTCGTTAAAAAAAACCCCACCCGAACCAAAACCCAAACCAAAGCTGTGACACCAAGGGCACTTGTATAGACTCCACACACTGATTAGATTGTGCAGCGGCACATTTGCATATTAATGAAGACTGTGACGTGCGATAGCTTCTGAATGCTCAGAAAATTAATATGCGAACCATCCATGTTACGCTATCGGAGTCCAACAACATAGACATATGCGCTAATTAATAAATGACCTCATTAGCATAACTGGTAGTGGATATTAGGGTGGGTGGGGTGGGCAGCTCAAGTGTCTTTTTGTTCTGTGATCAGGGCCAGGGAGAGTAGAGTAGTAATGAATAACACATGGACACATCGAGGTCGATGGGATGTAGTTGCATTCACACATTTCTGCATCACTTGCAGGTGGAGCCCAGGCCATGACGGTGGTGGGTATGATCCTGAGTGAATACAGTCTGCCTTCCCATGCAACGTCATTAAAGATGTGTGCTGTGTTCTACTGTGTGGGCTGTTGTGAGTAGTTTGACACGTACCGACGTGCCGGGTTCACGAAACCTGACATGGAAAGGTTAAGCAGAGGGAAATAGCCGTGCTCCACCCAAAACTAACAACATTGGCCTACTAGCTCCTGTAAAGCTCCCTAATTACTGTAGAACATATGTACATAATTTGTTCATGTATACGTAAACCAAAGTTTAAATGACAGGTTGTACACAGGACACAATATATTTTTTTAGTTATGAAGGTATTACAAGGTGAGCTCTAGCAATTCTGGTAGAATAGCTGAATAGCTAAGCTAAATTAACCAGTTACTGCCCGTGGTGTCATATTGAGCATTCATTTCACTCTCTGCAAGACAAAAAAACAACTATTTGTCATAATGTCATCCTGTTTTTCAAAAGGGATATTGAGGCAAATATGTAGCTGGCAGTGTTTTTGACTCGACACAGAATGAATTTTCAGTGACAGCGATGTACAGAAGCCGACTTTACTGTCTGGATAAAAGCTTTGGTGAGGGTTTGGCAGAAGGTACTCTAAATCCTGCTGGATGACAGGATGTTTTTGTCTGTCGAGTGAAAATAAAATGGCTGATACAAGTGCAGCAGCTCTGAGGGGGAGAAGACTGTCTGTGGTGGTGTTTGAATGACACGTTCAGCTTTGAAGGGAGAAAAATAGGTTGAATCATTTTGTACCTGAAAGGGAATATTTATCAAGGGAAGGGGAGACTGTACTCCCTCGTGTACAGGTACTCTTCCTGTCTCTTGTGCACTGCATGCATGCGTGTGTGTGTCTGCTCACCAGTAGTGTTTGTTCTATATCCACGGGAGAGTATGGTGGGGGACCATCCATGCCCCACGGAGCTTCTTGTAAGATGTCTGGGGTTGGTAGGCAGATCTGACGAGACACTATGAAGTGGACACCCTCCTCACTTGCCTAGAGACCATGAAGAGTTAACACACAATGTTAAGACATGACTGACACTGAAGAAACACATGTTTCCAGACTTTATAATAAGGCGGGTTAACTGGATGACGGCTAAAGCCCAGTACTTATATCGTCACCTTAAAAAGCTCATTACATTACAAATGTTATTCTACGCCATCAAAAGCCTTGTTGAAATCTTGTTTCTCTAAATCAGCGCAGAGAAAGCCCAAAAAATGTGCTCTCTGTGCTAGACACTCAAACCAAGCTCCACTGAATCACTTTTAGTGATTTTTGTTGTTGATGGTGTTATTCTTCTTCATCAGACTGAGGGAGTGTTTGTGTGTATACACCAGCAGCACAGTCAGACCCTGGCAGACTGCTCTCATCCTGTCTGACTGACTTCTCAAATGTTCTGTGGACACCGTGTGTGCTTTTAGAACTATTCAAACCTGTTTGCAACCCGCTGGTTTTACAATAACAGTGTTGCTGTTGACCAAGACGGTCGCCATCAAATGGGAATGTTATTGGGCAACATGCTATACTGAGAAACACAAGAGATTAGCTTAATCAACATTCAAGATTCAATGATGATTTGAATGTGATGTCTAGCACTTGTATGCCTTTTTGTATCTCGGTGAAACGGCCTTTTAAGAAGAACTTAACAGCAAATCTATCAACCATAGATTTAATTCACTGTCACCATTTTTGCTGAACCTACCACAGTGAAATGCCAGTCCAGCCTTCATTACACATTCACATGAAAGTCATCCAACAGACACACAGACTGGCTGGCCGCTTGCCTCTTCCCCCCTGCTCTCGTTCCTCTGAGGTTTCCCCTGAACTCAGTTACACAGAGCTGACTCCTGAATTAGCTGGTCCTGCCCATTATTGCCTTAGTTGGACTAATTTAATTTCTTCCTTCCCAGTTCTTAATCTCTGACAGAACGTGTCTACTCTCAGGGGCTATCCTGGTTCCACAGAGACACAGAAGAGCCGGTCAGACTGCCTAGACAGGAACTCCGGGCTCAGAGACCCGGCACAGTCAGCCACTAACATGTTGCAATTAACCATGATTAACAACAAACACCACCATTGACTGGCATCAACCAGGAACCAGAGGCAGTTGCATGTCCTGGTCCATCAGGGAATCGCCACAATTAAATACTATTAAGTGCGGTCTGTGCAGACACAACAGCAGAGAACAACACAATTAGCCTGAATCACCGCAATTATCTTTAATACCTCAGAGACCCTGAGTAAGAACAGAGTCCAGTTGTTTACAGACCTGTAACAACATGTGGACTCATATGAGTGTCACGACTATGAACTTCCTACAAATTGCTAGGACCTGCTCTCTGAGCTACATCCATTCCTTTCGAAGAAAAACCAACACACTATCTTGTGCTTGTAAACCCTTGTTAACTCACCTGAATAAGCAGAGCAGCGTGTTCTGGTGCCCCATAACGTAGATCGTGCCCATTGATGGCGAGCACACGGTCACCCACACACAGCTGTCCGTCACGTGCAGCCAGGCCGCCCTCCAACAGGTGAAAGACAAACACTCCGTGCTCCTCTGGCCGCCTCACGAGCTTAATGCCAAGCTGTTCGTCTGGAGTGCTCTTACTCAGGACCACGTGGATGCTGTCATCCCTCAAGGGAAGGTGTGGTAGAACGTGAGAGGGGTGGCCCCCGGCACCGTCATGGCTGTGTCCATGGCCATGTTGGTGGCTATGCGAGCGGTAGCGATGGCGCTGTTCTCTGAGCACGGTGAGTCGGAGGAGTTGACAGGGCTGTTTGAGGGTTGCCACAGCATAGCAGTGGGGTACATTGCTGATGTCAATGCCATTTACCTGAGAGGGCATCATTAACGTTAGAACTTTGACTGCTTCTACTCGATATGGGATACTGCTGTGTTTGTTTCTGTGATACCTTCAGAATCATGTCCCCAGGAAGTAAGCGTCCATCCCGTGCAATGACACCCTCTCTGTAGATATCCTGGATGAGGATGCGAACCAAGGGGGTCTCGTTGCCCCCGACAACGCTGATGGCCAGAGGTTCTGAGGGATCCACCCGTGTGATCTTAATACTGGTAAGCTCACCATCAGGGATCAGGTGATGGAGCTGAGGAAGAGCCAGCACTAAAGAGGAAGATGAAGGAGAAGGAAACGGCTCATTTTAATAAAATGCACAAGAAAATCCAAATTGGATTGGAGCAGCCAAGTAAAATAGGAGAGGAAATGGGAGATGAAGAGAATGAAAATGAGACTCACAGAGGGAAAAAAAAAGGTAGATTATGTTAGAGAGGATCAACAGTGGAACCAGCTGTCCCTACTCCCCCAGGTTAGTAAAACAAACTTGCTCAACTCAAGAGGGAAAATGTTCTTGGCTGATTAACCAACTTGATGTTTTTGCCATTAGTCACATACATCTGTAGCAAGTATTCTAGGGAAAATCCGCAATTTTACATTTCCATAGTTATTACTTGGGTGGGGAACAGCAACATCACACGCACTTTTGCATAGTTTTATAATGTGCATTTCCTGCTTGTTATTGAAGCCTACTGTGTAAAGTCCATGCAATGCATTCAATTATATTACTAAAGACTGACATAAGTTTGTATTTTCATCCCAACACTTGATCAGCTCAAGCAATACACAAGATTAAGCCATGTAAACAAATTCTGAGAAATGTCTTCATTTTGCCACTTCTCTGATATTGTGTTGTTATTGTGTTGATCAGTGGTCAAATCCACAAACCAGCAGACTAACACGCCATAGACTGGACAGAGAGGAAGTGGGTGGGGCTCACTCATCTTGGCCAGCAGCCTTAATGAATAAATGACAGAAAAGATGCATTTCTTGTATTTCTTTTTCTTTGGTTATGAAAAATGTCTCCCTCCCCCTATTCCTCAGTGGGCTGTCTCCCTCTGGTCTCCACAGGCACTGCTACTCACGCTGCACTTTCTTCATTCCAAAGTCAATATTTTGTCTTTATTGCGGCATATTGCTCCAAGGAGGGAGATCACATTAACACGGGGATCTGCAGCTATTATGCAACCATTCCATTTAACACCTTCATCTTACTTCATCCATAAATATTTTCATTTAAGTATCTTTTCATTTCATTCATGAGGGCATTGCGTTACCTTTTTTGTTTCCTTTATACTACTGTCTTTTTTTTTTTAACCACTACTATAGCTTCTCTTTTTAAACAGCTAATGTTATGGCTAATTGGTGGTACATATACAGTTTATATACTGTACAAACTGTTAAGAATGTTACCGCTGTTAAATTATACTTCTTTCTCCATCCTCTCCATCTATCTTGTTCTCTTCAGCAGCAGGCGAGGCAATGAATATTTAATCTATTCTCAGCCTCCACAGTGATGGCCACAGAGAATAATCCAAGTAACTGATCATTCGTCATCCTTCATTCTTACGTAATAACACATTTCTTCTCCTCCTGTCATCATACGGCAGTTCTTCTTCCAACATTACGCTCTTTTATACTTGCTTCCCTCCTCTGCATTACCATAACACAAGGGGCATTAGATACATTACATTTTATTTATTTTACCACGGCAAGAACACTGCTCTCCCTGGTGACTACTCCATCAACCTAGTGAGCACCTGATGACCCTGAGTGTGCTGCAGGGAGAGTGAGATAACAAGGGAGAAAGAGGTGGAGAAAGAGATGAAAGAGGAGAAGAACATGTTGTCACCAGCCACCTCCAGTGACCTCCTGCTCATCATCTCTGTCCAGAGTGCCTCAGGCGACCACTCTCCCTCCCTCCCGATCTGTCTTCTAGCGATGCATCAGCAGACTTTTGCAATCTGTAGCTGAATAATTAAGGAAACATATGCTATTGCCACACTGTTGGCTCCTGACCATGTCACCCTCATTGTACAGCCAAGCCAACAATGCAAAGACAAGTGAACCTCCCAAGGAGCATATACTGCCTATACTGTATAATAGCATGATCCTTACCTTCCTGTGGAATAGTGGAGTTCCTGACATTGTCCCGCTCCTCAGATGTTTCATTGCTCACTGCGTTGCCACTCTTGGTTCTTCGTAGGACACTGAATGCCCGGTTCAACCTCCTGAAGGAACGACTCCTCACTGAGGAGCGGTCAAAATTTCGAACTGCAAAGGAGACAGGGGGAAACAGAGAGGCACTTTATAATAGATTACCTCACCCTTTAACATGCCCGGACATGTCTGAGGGCCAGGGCCTCCACACAGCCAATCAAATGTATTTTCAGTCTTTAGCAGCCAGTTACTGCCTATAAAAACATGTTGTGTCAGTGTTGCTGTAGCTATAGGTAAGACAATAGTATAATGGAGTTTACCTGATGCCAAAATTTGTAGTTAAGATTTTTGAATCTCTTATTTTCTGATCATTACTAAAAGTGGGTCCTTGTTTGTTTGTATTCTGTAAATGCAGATTGTGATGCTGTTCTCCTGGCAAACTAAAATAAAATTTGATGAAGGAAATGAAAAACAAGACTTGTATCAAGGATATATTAAGGATGCACCAAGCTGACTCAAGTGATAGTTATTGCTGTTACCCAAACACAAATACCCACTTTCAATCCGCATGTTTTTCAGTTTTTTTTTTTACAGATTTTAAACATGTTTACCACAGTGTCTGGAAGCTATTGAAATTCCTTTTATTTGTGGTATGAGTCAGCAGCCTAAATGGATGTGACAGAAGAAAGAAACTATGAATTTCATAAAGACACTATCAAAGAAACTCTATTGTGTGCAAATGAACTTTTTTTGTTTACAGGAAAACAAGGAATCTACAATGAAAACGTTGAGCCTGCTTCAGCTTTTGTTTTTGCCAGTTTTTGGATGTAGTCCTCTGCATCAAAATCTGCGGTCTCACTGAAATCAATGGGAGTTTAATCGCCTCCAGTCCAGCCATTTATTCCAAGAATTAGTTAGTGACGTGTTCAAATAATGCATCTTTTAGTTATGTAGTTGCATAACCTCAGCAGTGATGTAACATACATGTTTTAGTGACCATGTCCAAAAAAGAACATCCCAGAGAGACTCTCGTCTGGTACTTTGCTTCTCTCAGAAAAAGGCAGACAGGCAACAAGAGGTTGCAGTGGAGTGGAGAGGCAGCAGCCCAGCTGCACCGAGCTCAGGACAGCGAGTCTCTGCAGCGCCCCTCCCTCTCTCTGCGGGCTCGAGGAGATGCAAGGGCTCCTGACAGCCACATTATTCTTTAAAGCCCCAGCCGCTTCTGGAGCTGACAGCTTGTTCAGCAGTAGTGGTGCTCGTGGTGGTGGTGGTGGTGGTGGTGCTGCTCACTCAGCCGGCCAAGCCAAAAGTGCTGATGCAGCATCATTTGGTGTCCCCACTGCTTGTGTGTTGATGTTAGAGGATGGGTAGAGGGATGAAGGGGCAGAGAAGAACCCCTGTAACTGTTCTGCTTTCGGCAGGGTGGGAGAAATGGTGGGAGGGACATTTGCGACCACATCATTAGGTATTAAGATACCTGTCCTTCCTTTTTTTATTTCCCTTGAATGAATAATGTTGCTGCCCTCTCGGTGACTTTCCCTCTGGGTTTCTCTTCTGTTTTCCATGGAGAGAATTTATGGATTGGCGGAAAAAAAAAAAGCTAATTGGCTAATAGGATTTCTATCAGAGATCATTAGGGAAAACAAAGACTGTTTTCGAGGTTGAACAAGTTCCTGGGTTATATATCATGAGTGTGCAGATGTAAACGTATGTCTGTACACACATCGGGTTTTGACTGGGAGACTATGTTACAGTGACTAGAAGGTTCTCTACACTCTATTGATTTTCAATCTGTCAATCTGGCTAAACACAAATGCCCTTTAGCATTCTCTCTCTCTCTGTTTCCACAGATAACTTCACGATAGCATCATGCCACACTGAACCTGGCCTCACATGAGCACGAACATCCATTTGCCCACTCACACTCACTCTTCTTTGAGCTGCTGCGGGCGGCCAGGCTGGTTGTGCTGCCTGACTGGCTGTTGTCCTCCATGCTGGGGTCAAAAGCGGGGTTGACCAGACCTTGCTCATCTGACAGGAGCGCCACAGCAGCGGAGGTCGGCCCATCATTAGGTAGTGTAGCAATGGTGAGCTCTGATGTGCTGTCAGTGCATTCGCCTTCCTGCGAGCGTCGCTTCCTGTCTGCGGAGAGCCCATAGTGGGAGGCCCCTTTACACCTGCACACAGGAGTTAGACGGTCAGTTACAAACTCAACTACTTTTGTAGTATGATTTGGGTATCAGCTATTAATACGTTAATATGATGCATGCCGATGAAATAGTGACACGTGCTGACATTCTGTCGTGAGCTACACGTTGATATCATGGCAGTGTGAGTGAAAGTCAACACATTCATGTTAACGTTCAAGGAAAAGGTCAAATTCAGCATCTCCTGCGGCCTGAGGGCGTTCTATATATTTCTATACTGACCTCTGTCTTCTACCTTTGGTCAGCTTTACACAAATACTGCTAATGTGACCTCAACAAGGCCACAACAACTTTATACTGACAATATTAAATTGGGAATGTCTGTTTGTAAATTAAATGTGTCCCTACAGAGCAGGGTAGTGCTCTATCGAAGAAAGCCATGCAGGCTTTGAGCTGACGCTTCATCATAGGCAGGAATAACACTGGCTTGTCTCTCCCTCTGTCTCCACGGGGCCATCAAGACAAACATTAACTGGGTTTTAATGAGCTGGATTAAAGCCAGGCTCTGCTTTGACAGTAGTGCAGAAAATCAAGAGGCGCAGCATCCATTCTCCTGGGCTGTGGGATGTAAGATGGGCTGGGTACCACTGAATGTAACATGTGACTGTTATTAAGAGATGGAGAGTTTAAGTAAAATGGTGGCCATCTTTGTAGAACTATAAAAGAAACAAGATCACATTACATGTCATTTAGCAGACACCACTTTACCACATTTCATTCAGCAGCAGAGGAGAAGGGCCGAGCTGCAGAAACTCTCCTCAACGTAAGCTCCTTTAATACTGGTGCTCACACAACGCAGCTTCAAAAGTGTAACGCACACGTGTTCAAGTCCCGTCGTGGATAAACACGCGTTCCCGCTCACACACATGCACCTTTAATAGGCACTCGTACAGTCGTCCACTGACTGTATGGAATTGAAAACTAAGACAACATTGCCCTGTTTCACCCAGAGTAGTGGAAAATGTAAAACCACAGTCAGTTAGTGGGGATGGGCAAACACTGTTGAATACAGGTTCATTCAGTTACATAAATCTTACAGACCACCCAAACTTTTCAGGAAATAAAGTCTGCCCGAGTATTAATGAATGCACACTACACACATCATTTCAGACAGAGTGACTTTCTAACGATGAAGCTCTTAAGGTCTTTATTTCTGCAAATCTAGAGTTTTGGGCAGAAATAATGAAAACCGACGGAAGATTGTATTACAAGCTGTAAAACAAGGAGATTTAAATGATACAAGTTGTAATTTTTGATGCGTCACGTCAACAAGCCATTACTAAACAGACGCAGCTGCAGCACAGCTATTGGTTTGTGTTTGACTGTTTTATTAGAGGCTTTGTCCTCCTTTAATTAAAACTTCCTTCCTCCAGGGCAATGAGCGATGCCTCCGACCTGTAGCCATATCTCCGCTTCTTAGACTTTCAATGTTTGAGAATCAGTGTTTAAGGGCAGAGTCTGTGCTGTCTGAGGTCACAGGCAGACTTGACAGAAAAACCTTGTCTTTCTGCACAGGGTGGTCTCAGAGCTTCAGGGCCAAGGTAAGAGAGTCAATTACCTCTGCACACCAGAGAGGTGAAGTGCTTACAAAGACGTCCACATACATAATAATTATAACAACATCATTATTTTTACCCTCTCGTTTTTAATCCCACAGACAAACTAACACCCCTTTGTGTTTATCGATGGAAGTTTGACCGTTGATGCAGAACTCCTTTTCTTGTGAAGCACCATCATCATCAAGGGATGATCAGTGAACTCAGAGGATGCTCGTTAGCCGTTAGCGCTGCCGTATCCTTGTCTCAGTCAGCACAGCCTCCGTTATCACATCATGTCTCTAAACCAACGGATTTGTGGCGAGATAAGACGCAAAGACACCAAAACGTGCTCGGCGCTCTTCCCCTCTCCCTCCCTCCTCCTTCCTGCCACTATCTTCAAAGCAACACCGTCTACCCATGATGCTCTCAGTGACATGGCAGTGGAGCTGACGTGCCCTCGCTGTGACACCAACAGCCTTGTTCTTGTGATGTGAAATAAACACCAGCTCACAAGTCACCAAAGCCTGTGAGATTCTCCAATCCTCTTTATGGGTGTGTGGATTATCCATGCTAACCCAAATGCTCTCTCTGCTCATGAACAATTGTTTTGGGCCACACTCCGCACACTGCCCAATTTCCCTCTGCTGAGGCGACTATTCCTGGTCAGACAGTCAAATTTAGAAACTGTGCACTGTCTGGGTGCAGCATTTTCCCATGCCATGGGTATGTACAGTAACACACTGAAATCTTTTAAGCAGCTTGGAGTCTAAAGCACTGCTTTTAGGCACAGTGTCAACCTGTGAGGTACAGCCAGCTGATCCACAGTTTGAGTGACTTCCTTCTCTTCAACCTACTTCCTTATTAAGCACTCAGCTTTTAGATGCTCTTGAAAATACACCAGCAACACCTGACATGTAAGAACCTGAGACAAAACTGAGAATAATTTACACCACTGTGAGCCTGGTGGTAGCTGACACTTTTTTTTTTTTTTCCTTCTTCACAGAAGCGTGTTTGTATATAGGAGGTTTCCACGTGTGACAAAGAGTGTGGCAGGATCTGACAGAATGAGTCTATTCTCAGAGCACCAGCGTACGTGGGAATGCACAGACTCAGTAGGTGCAATATTACCTTTGTCCTTGACATACTTTTCAGCTGAAAATGTAAAAACATAATCCTGCCTCACAACACATACAGTAAACATCAAGATGAAGCTTACTCCGCACCAGAAACAATGCTGTGACTCATTACTCGTGCCCCACGACACACTCACACCATGTAGAAGATAAATAACACCGCCGGTACAGTGTTCATTAAAGAAAAACATTCAAAACAGAAATCAGTCTATACTATATACGATACTATACTATATGTGTGAGTAGAATGAGAGAGAGACAGAGGATTGAGCGACATAAAGACAGACAGAGTAATCCAGTTAATGATGAACTAGAGGAGTGTTAATCAAAGGACGTGTTGGTGTGTGGATTGAATCCACCTGCTGTGAACTGTAATCCCATGTGCTGCATGAGGAGCAAGAGGGGAATCATTCTGCTGTGGGAAGAAACTTTTAGCTATAAGCTTGTTTCCAAAATTGAAGTCAGAGGTGAGGCTTAGTTGGGTGTGACTTCTTACAAGCCTTTAAAAACCAATGTGCACACACAAACCAAAAGTGAATGTGCACAGCTGCCTACATAGCACATAAATCCTGGCTTTGTGTTTGAACTTTCCTTTGTGCTCCTGTGCAATGGCAGGCTCAACAAGTTCTGCATGCTCGATGTGTCTGCATGTTTTATGAGCGCGCTGAGAGGACGCCGTCCTCCCAGCACGGTGTCCGCCGACTCCAAACTCTGAGTCATGGTTTTTCAGCCAATCAATACGTACAATCATCAGTTGAGGCCTGACCCCATGATCAGGCTGAAAGAAACATTTCTGCAGCATTTACTGTTTGTACAGTATGTCAGTGTCTGGTTTCAACACAGAGGCCAATCTCACACTACATCTGTCAACAAAGAATAGAACAGGAAGTAATAAAGCTGCTCTTTGGCCAAGGTATTAGAATAACATTCTCTGATATGCTAGTTTTACTCCTTTGTTCCAGTCTCTTCACGTCCTCCCCATGTTTGAACTCAATTATGGAGTTAAAATTCTTTACCATTCTGTGTTCTTTTTTTCCTTCACTGGAGTGCAGACAACCCTAACTGTAATCCTCACTACCCTACAGTACATGATCATAGAGAATTCCCCCAAGGCTACCGTCCCACATTGCTCTTGGCTCCTTTTAGCCTATATTTCTCACTAGCCCTTGGCAGTATCCTGATTTCTCCACCTCCATGTGCCATGGTACAAATGCCTGAATCACAGCTCTGACACTGACTGGGGCACCGCTCACGTGCGAGACTAACTCCACACTGTTCGCCTCTCTCTGTGCTGTCAGTTACACACCGCTGGGTCCCTGCTCTGTGGGCTGTTCAGAAGGAACCCCCTTCTGCAGAGTCGCTTGCTGGAGACAGAAGGAAATATTCCACGATTTACACGTCATGCCTCAAAAAACCCCTTAACGGTAGACTGTGAAGCTGACTGTAACGCAGTCAAAAAGTTAATCGACACCTGTTTTCACAACGTCAACCCATCTTCAGTGATATGTCTCAGAAAGTAGGACATTTGACGGTTCAGCACGGACAGAAAAGTGCACTACAGGAGCAAATGCAATATATTTAGGGTATAGTATACAATTCATTTACTATAAAAGACAACATATAAAAAGTAAAAATCTCCGTTTAAACCATCTCTGCATGCATAAGGTCACTAACACCTGTTCACCATGCCCGTGTGCTGTCACATCTGAGAGGAAGGCTCTGCTCGAGTAGACACCTTGACCTGCTGTTCACTTCTCTCCTGAATAAATTAATACACATACATTATTCATCTGTTCTTTTGTGACCATGTATTCATACATGCACCATACACACTTCAGTCATACATATTAAATGCTGTTCTGTTTTCAGTTGTAATCTGTTTAGTGTAATGTGTAATACAATAGTATGCATTTGTTTGCTTGTAAATCCTTTTTCTGTATGTGCATCCTTGCCCCATGTTTCCTTTCAAGCTTGATTATGCATGCATTGCACTCTGTTTCACACTGTTGTTTCTTGTTGACTTTGTCTACCCATGCATGTAAATGCTCCCAAGATGGAGCAGCTCAAAGTGCCCCATAGTGTAAATCCCATAATCAAATAATTAAGCTGATACTGTCTCCATTAAAGGGCTGTGTGAGTTTTTTTTTTTCAGGGTTAGGGTAGAAATAGGCGGTTGTCTTTTATCTCTCAGCCACTTTTCCCCCTTGGCCGTGTCTGTATTTCTGGCCTGCTGGATACAATGAAACAAGGAAAGCTGCCAGGCTACAGAACAGGGTTTAATATTTAATCCAAACAAACCTCTAATTAGTGAAGCCTTCCACGCACTTGTAGTGGGCTATACACGGATCAAGAGGTCATGGCATGGCGAGTTGTCTTTCACTTGATCTGGACCCCGGCATAAACTAATGACCGCTATTGTTCAGATTCAGTGAATGTGTGGCAGGCGGCAGGGCTAATCCTGTTAGGATGCGTCCATGCTGAAGATGTCCGGAGCAGTGGGAGCGCGCAGCGATTCTCGGTGATCAAACACCCCTGAGATGAGGGTTGAAAGATCGGAAGTTAAGCTAATCATAGTGTTTAAGACGTCTCAGCCCAGCCCCAGAAATGAACATAGATTAATCATTAATGCTCTACAGCACTGTACTGTTATTATCAGGGGAGGACACGTGAGTTGGGGGAGGGAACTCACAAGATCTTATGATGTGTGTGTGTGTGTGTGTGTGTTAGGAAGAAACAAGTAAAACATTGCAGTCTCTCATTGTGCTCTATCTGTCTCTCTATCTATCTGTCTATCTATAAGATAGATAGATGCAAGCATGTGTATCCATGCATCTGTGAGCGAGACAGACTTTCATGTTTCCCACACACTTGAAAGACTTTAGCCGACAGACAGAGCTGATGGAGAAAGGTGAATGAGCAGGGAGAATAGCAGTAAGCAGAGTCTGTGGTCGCACAGACGGAGAGCTGGAGGCTTCTCCTGTCAACAGAATGGATGGAGACAAATGGCGTACCACTGCTCTCCAGTCAGGCAGAAAAGCACCACGTCCGTTTTTGTCTGCTCCTGGTTTTTCTCTCGGTCATGTCATAATCAGCCAAAAAAAACAAACAAACGCTCCCACCCAGACTATCAATATCTCTTTATCAACATTTAAAATGCCCCACATATTCTGATGGTTGTCGTCACCATGGCAGCCATATGAATGGCCAGATTGGAGGCACGTACAGGAAGTGACCTCCTGTCTGAGGTACTGCTCATTCACGTTACTTCCACTCTTACTGCTTCCCTTCACCTCCTGCTGCTCTTGGGGTCTGTTTTAGTGAGAGGTGTATAAAATGAGAGGCTCTCCACTGTTGCCTGCGTTCATACAGCATGAGACAGGAGCGGTAGCCCAACTTCGGGATCACAGGGCCCCAGCTTCACGTGGAGCTGCTGTTTACAGTCATTACCTCCACTCTGGGTGCTAATACAAAGCAGGAGATGCAATTCAGAGGAAGCGGGGCCACGGACAAAGACAGCGTTATGATTTTGTTGATTCCGGCTGAAACAACTTATCAAATCCTCATCAAATTACATTTTTGATAATCAATTTTTAAATTGCACTAAAAGGTATACCAAATGTTAGTTTTAGGTAAATGTATGATTCAAAGAAGTTGATGTGAAAAATATTGGTTGATTCCCAGATCACTCAGTAGTGAAATGAATCTTTAGTTGCAGACGCAGCAGTGACACAAACAGAAGATTAGAGGCTTGTTTCCATGGAGCCTAAAAACAACACTGAACATGCTGTCCATTTCTGTGTTGTTGGGTGATTAAATATTCAACAAAAATAGAAGTTTTTGCGTCTTAACGTTGTGTGTGATCTCATGTAACGGCGACGATGTTGTTGTTGACATAAATATGAATAAAGTTGTGTGTGCACAACGGATCGTACACTGTGTATGTAACAGATGCGAGTGGAGAGAAGCCAGCTTTAAATTCTTAATGCTGAGGTGAAAGCCTTTTACACAAACTAATGCTCGCTGACATTTCACTTCATCAGTACAGAAACACACATGCAGCTGTAGAGAGGGAGAGGGAGAGAGAGAGAGAGAGAGAGAGGGGGAGAGAGAGAGCGAGAGAGAGAGTGATGCCATGCTGCAGTACTGTTCCGTAAAATACCAGCTGTCCTGAACGGCACAAAGCTTTCCCTGCTGAACCACACAGTGCTACAGCATCCAGGAACTACAGCATTCTTCCAACTTAGAGGCACAATTTATCTTCACTCTCGCAGTGATGATGAAAATGTAAACATAAGCAGTTACACATCAATATGCATGGAAGTAGCACATGGGCGCACAAACAAATGGCTGTCCAGAGTGAACCTTGTGCAAAACAACTCATTAAAAGCTGCATGCGGTGAGGATGGAGGGGAGCGATGGATGTGGTGTTGATGGAAGGATGCAGGTGGAGGCTGAGTGTTGTACTCACAGCTCAGAATAGAGGATGTGCAGGTTGCCCAAATTGTCTGTGTAGTTGGCTGGGCTGAGCCAGGGCAGGACCAACAGCAACAGAGCCTTCATGGTCAACACTCACTCAGCTCTTTTCCTTTTCTTTTGCCTCTTTAACTCCTCTCTGCACCCAAGCTCTGTCCTCTTCTATGCCCCCCTCCAACTATCCTCCTCCTCACCTGTTTTTCTTCTCCAGATGTGCTCTCAGATCAGAATGAATTCCTACCTTTTCACCCCCTTCCTTGCCTTCCCCTTGTTCTCCCACCCCTCTCTCAGGCTCTGTGAGTTGCTTCCTTTCCCCCTAGGCTGGCTGCCTGATCATCTCAGCTGCAGAGGCAAGCGGGCCAGTTGCCAGAGGTTGAAGACGAAGCGCAGGAAGAAGAAGCAGCAGAAGCTGGTGCAGAGGAGAAGTCCCGGTGTGGCACAGGAGGAAGAGGAGAGAGTGCAAGAAGAAGAGAAAGGAGACCCATGCAAAGGTGGCACATTTGGAATACAATTTGAGATGTGCCTTAATCTGCTCTGGACACTGGCGAATTGTAAGAGGATTTACGCTCGTATGCTTGTGTGTGCATGTCTGTTTTGCTCAGAGTGTGTGTGTGTGTGTGTGTGTGCGTGCGCCTGTGTCTATGTCAGAGAGAACAGCGCAGGCTGTGACTTATACTGCAGCAGAAACCACTGAGGGGGGAGATGGAGCAGACCAAACAAAGACATGGGGGGGAAGGTACCTGGTGTTGCTCTGATTGGCTCTGGCCCTGTCCCACACATACACACACACACACACACACACACAGACTCATTCACACACATACACACACGTCACACACGTACAACCTCTACATTCACCTCCCACTGCCTGACCATACGCTGGTCTGTGAAGGGGGGAGGAAGAGAATATGTTGCCTCCAAACCCTCACCCCTCCTCTTCAATGATGGATGATTCCCTGTGCTGCAGATTGGTCTGATCGCTCAAAAGAATCTTCCTACATGTGTAAAAAAAACCAAAAAAAACAAAACAAAAACAAAACAGAGCATGACCAAATCGATATTCTTTGCAGGGATGGAGGCTTGTTATTCTGACTGACGTGAAAGGAAATGACAGGTAAAAAAATAAATAAATAGAGATTTGGAGAAAGTCTGCTCTGAACTGAATAGATTGTATTCATTCTCTTTGTCCACTAGACACACGGTTAGATCACATTCATAACTACACGTGTCTTAAATCTGACTTTCATGTCCTCTGGAATGGGTCATCGACAACAACAACAACAACAACAACAACAACAACCAGATAAAACGTCATATTTGTGAGGCCACTTGATATTGGAGTGGAAGTGGAAGCTATTGCAGCAAATATGTGGGTGAGATTTAGCTCTTGAGGATTGTACACTATAGATGTTTGGCTTTGCTGTGGTGTCAGAGCAGCTCAATAATGACTCCTTGCATGTCTATAGGCAAAAAGCGCACGAGGCTATGTCCAGATTATTGAAATCTGATTAAAATCCGATGCATTAAAGATCACATTTGATGATTCACATTCTTAAAGTGTGTCTGAACATGGCTGCCCTTTCAAACAGCACGCACACACAAATACTTTATTGAATAGGTCATCAACAACAACAGAAGACGTCTGAGACCATCTGCTAGTGAAACGGGAGATTATGCATTGTGCTGCCATCAGCGGTGTCAAACTCAAATGACCTGGGGGCCAATGCGCATCTAGTCTGGTCAAGAGGTGGCCGGTGCTTGTTTTGCTGTGTTTAAAAAAGATTTTTTTATTATAACATGATAATAACTGGTGGGCCGCCAGTTTGACACTAGCTTATAGGTATCCCATCAATTGACATGTTGGGACAAAACATTTCCTATTCCACTAGGACAAAAGCCTGCCTCTTATTTATAAATGTTTATAAAAATAAGAGAAACATAAATGAAGGATGCTTTAATTCAGAGGGAAGCTGGGGAGTGACTGGAAGAGAGTGATGTGTTGGCAGACCATGTTATTTATTGTGTTGGTGACTGACATTGCCCTGACGGTAGTTTGAAGGGATTTAAATTTTAAAAGCAATGATGTACAATAATTTAGTTAATCCTTCCTCACTGATCTGTCTCTACACTGCCACATTGCTCTGTCAAGTTGTATGATAGACATAAGGCTTGTTGACAAACACCTTTAAATATGAACCACTGCATAATTTATTTTACGCAGTTTTATTTATACATAAACCAAAAATTTGTTCTTGTAATGTGTATTTCTATATTTTTTACCTATTGTTATCCGGACTTATTTTCCTCTACTTTACTTTTTTTATTATCTGATGGACTTTCTATAGAAAGGAGCTGTCTGCTACCTTTGTGAAAGACATTTAGCTGGTGTAAATACCCCGACTGAATAAATATTGTCAAGACTGGCTCAGATGACGAGGTACAAGAGAGATGCCGGCAATTTAACATTTATTCATAATCTAAATAATAATCTAAACCAAATATAACCTTTATCTGTAATCAGGTGAATCAGTTGTAAATGCAGGTGCTCGGATGGAAACTAAGAATAAACAATGTGAGCTGCAGGACGACAGGCCGGGAATGGTGAGAGAGAGCGAGAGCACGGCTGGACTGCTGGGCTTTAAAGGCACAGCCCCGCCTCCTTGGAAACTGCACACACCTGCGGCGCATAGGCTTGATTGCATGCCTGTGTAAAACACAGAGAAAGGGAAAGAGACACACCTACACAACCCCGCCCACTCTGGGTCGTCACAATATTCAATGGATGGGGGTAGTGTGGTTTGGTCACAGGCTGATTTTGTATGTATGTGTGCGCATGTGTACGCTGTGTGAATTAATGCTATCGTGTGTGCATACTGAGGCATGAGCTATCCTGTGGTATTTGAACAGTATGCACAGCAACAAGACCACAGGGCACGCAGGAAATGGAAATGTAATTGGATTGTGACAGGATGCAGTTTGTGCACAGAAGCCAGTCTGCCCCACAGGAGTCATTTCATACACTGGCGTGTTAACTCACACTCACAAGAACACCATCATAACATACTGTTCTCAAATATTTACTCCAATACTCTCAGCCCACACTGTGCGCAGGTGGAGGAGGCGGGTCTGAACACTGACAGATAATTGGAAAACTGAGAATGCTTAATGATGGAAGGGAAAGGTCAGTTGAAAGGGAAAGTCTGAGGGTGAGGCCAAGTTTCAACCAGTTGTGACGTCATGCCCTAAAAATTAAAAAAACCTCACCTGCAACCTGACTCCTCTTGATGTCACACTCATATGCTTTCATGCTTTATCATCTATTTTCTTCTCAATGGTAACATCATTTACTAAACTGACATCATGTTCTATTGAAGAGGACCCTTAAACCCACGTTATAAAGTGAGAAGTTAGGCTTATTTTTCCATAGACTTCCATTCAAATTGGTTCCTTTTGCAACCAGTGGAGTTGCCCCCTGGTGGCTATTCAGTATATTCTTACTTCCCGGTTGGTGTCAGTGAGCAAACTGGAAGCCACTTTTTATATATAGTCTATGGGGCTGATGGGTAACAAGATAGTGAACCATCTTAGATTGTTCTACCCAATTTCAGTGACCTCCAACCTAAATGACCTATGTGGACATATCTACAGCTGAATTTGACCTATAGGAGTACAGAAGCAGCAGGTGTAATGGCCTTCCATCTTCACAGTAACATTGTGCTGTAGGGTGGGAAGTTTTTATGGTTTGGTAAACATCAGACCCAATGAATCACTGTTAAGGTAGTGGAAAGGTCAGAGAAGTGATAAATAAAAGAAACACTGACTACTGGTTTGTGGTTTAAAGTGTGAAAGTCTTTTGTGTTTTGATGGTTGTGCTCAGCTGGCAGTTTATTGGTTACATCTATTTGAAACTGAAAATGTAATCCAATAAACTCTCCTGCAAAAATTCCTCCTATATGAAGGCTATAATGCACATGTTTTATTGAAGTTTCAGCAAAGTGCTCATTTGAATATGTAATAAATGTTGTATTAGTGTAATATACAGATTTCAAATATCCACACAAGCAGCAAGAGCTCACACAAAAAAAGCATCTCATACAAATGTATTTGCTTGAAATATTCACACTATCTTTGAAAACAAGTGCATGTTCACAAAAATATGAGAAGCAGAAAAACAGAAACCACATTATGCTCCAGACTGAACATCAGTTGCATATCTACATGAAACTCCAACGTTAGTCAGGCAAAAATGAAAAGACAGGGAGGCAAAACCAGTTTACTGGGCTCTGCGTGTAGCTACATGTATATGGAATGAAAAGGAAAACACAAGAGGCTCCTTCTGACTGAATTCTACACAGGCCCTTACAGGACAGAGCAACAGAGCCAATAATGCATACAGATAGCAGCAAATGTGTTCAGAATTACAAATTCCCCATCCAGAGGCCAAGAAAAGGTCATGAGTCATTGAACGGGTATGAAATTAGCTCTGCCCAGATGGATGCCTGTCACAGCCATGACAACTCCTGCGCCAGTGCCAGATTCTCGCCACCAAAATGCAACCAAAGAAAGATATGATCAGACGAGAGCCATGTCACTTACATGACTCCCAACAGATGAGATACTTGCCCTGCTGGCTTGTTAGTCATTTTCTATCACCATGGTTTTTACGACAGTGTACTTAAAGGCCACCATACAAACAGTATATGATTCTAAAACCAAGACCAAACCTGTGATCCAAAAATCCACAGTCTCATATTGAGATTGAGAAGGGAACTGTGACTCCCCATCGTCAAGTTCAGAAAATCATTAGTCTGTGTAGAGTTAGGACAAGTATAATACAAATATTATTACACTTCCAACTGCATGTGACGTGATTGAGTGATGCTGTAAAGTTAGGCAAGTTTACTTAGCTCAAGATGGATGACAGACCCCCAAGCAGTGTGGGAAAAGGTTTTGGATATTCTTCATTCTCAAAAAAACAACAACACAGTTCTTAACTTTTTAAATAGAAATAGATGTTTGACACATTCGAGCCATGAGTTTATGCAATGCTGATTTAGCATTGTTGTGTTTTCCTGTCTGTGGTGACATTGCCGTGCTGCGCACAGCGTTTACATCGTGACTGATGGAGGGGAGGCGGAAGCATAACAGCTGCGCGAGTAGGGCAAGACAGTGAGATGATCGCGAACAGTCGGAGTGTCGTCGTCCTCCGCAGGCTCACGTGATTAAAAGTTTCCTCCTCATCCTCATAGTCCTGACTCTTGCAGACAAACTGTATTGGTAAACATTGGTCATAAAACTGCAGCAGGAGAAGACGTGTCTTCTTCACGGCAACATCTCTGTCACTCGAGCAGATTGTTTTCGAGCTTTAGATCTTCAGCGTCTTTGATTCACTACTCTACTCGCTTCTGTGTGCGTGTGAGAGAAAGAGAAGGCTGGGGTGGGGGAGGGCAGAGTCTGTTGACTTCTGTTATGACAGTTCTCAAGCCACTTGAACACCTTAGGAAGATTGTCAGTTAACAAGTAGACTATGATTGAAAGGTATTCTCTTAATTTGTTGCCTATAATACAACAAATAGTTGACCAACAACAAGATCCGGCATCTTAAGCCTTCACCACTGTGGCAACAGCATCAACATCAGTCCAGTTTTCTCAAAACCTTTCATATCCCTGCACACACTGTGTAGCACTGTCTCTCTCGACGTGCCCTCTAACCTTCACAGACAACACCTCCTAACAATAGGAGGGCAGTGAAATTCTTCAGGTAGTCTGCCTCGAAGCTCCACACTCTTAATTAGAACACTCACACGACATGAACGACAAGACTGTGGAAACTATGAAGCAATGCAGAGAACACTGGGGGAGTGTCCAGGTATTACTAATATTGTGAGGACCTAAACCTGTTTACACAGTCACATTATGGGGACTTGTCTTCCTTGTGGGGACAAAAAGCAAGTCCCCATAACGTAAATTACTACATTTTAAGGTGAAGGTATGTTTTAAGGTTAGGCTGAGATTGAGATTAGGGTTAGGGTTAGGGTTAGGATTAGGATTAGGCCAGTAGTAATTGTGGTTATGGTTAGAGTAAGTCTCCAGGAAATGAATGTAAGTCAATGCAATGTCCCCTCATGTCATGAATGTCGAACATCTGTGTGTGTGTGTGTGTGACATGGGGCAGAAAACAAGTTGAATTTGAATATTACTGTATCTTCAGTTTCTACAAAGTGCAAATGATTATCAAACACTTCGCACTAATTATTCAAGTGGTCTGTGGGCTGGGGTAGTGTTAATGGACCAACTGTGAGAGTAGGTAGAATACTGTCTTTTAATGACCGAAGAGCTGAGCTGAGTTTAAATGAAAGCCTGGTTAGAGGAGGAAGTCTCCCATTTGAGACTGGAGCTATGTTAATATAATGTCAATGGGCAGAAGTAGACAGGAAAATATGTTGTCCGATGTTAAGGACAAATAGGAGAGACGGATATTAGCACAAGTCATTGTTTACTTATAAGAGCACAGATTTCTTTGATGGAAAATATACAGTTAAAGTTCTATAAATGTTTCAATCTGCCTTTATTACAACATAGTCCTCCGACTGAAACATAACTGTGAGTCGTTTTGGACAACCCCTGAATATGACCCATAGGCACCGGTATTTTTCAACTCAACTATGCACAAGTGTTAGTGAGGTTAGGGTTAGGGCCCACAGAAGGAGTGAGGTTAGGGTTCGGGGTAAGAAAGACAGGGCGAGACAGTAAGTTACAGACAATGACAAAGTGTAATGTAGAAGTTGAACCTGTGTCGATCACACCAAAGTACAATGCTTTAACCACTAAGTGAACTGCTGGTGAATACCTAATTAAAGCTACGACTATGATGACACACCCAAGGTACCAGATTGCTGTTATTTATACCACTGCTAGGGGGCGCCTATTTTAAAAACATACCTATGGGTTGTATGCAGGAATTATGACCCATATTCACGTTTCGTTGGAGGACAGTCTGTATTATTACGGTAGTGTTGTGACGATATCAAACAGTGCTTTTACTGTCCTACCTGCTCTTGATGTGGTCGGCCATGTCACCACGGGCCAGTACTTCAGTGCAATGGTCAGTGAAAGGGCAAGCCACGGTCAGCTTATCCAGCAGCTTGTGCACCAGCAGGCTGGGCTTCCTGCAGCTCTGCAGCATGAGGGGTGCACGGCACACAGGGCAGAAGTCACTCTCCAGCAGAAAACTGGTGAGACACTCCTGGCAGTAGGTATGGCCACATGGTGTGTCCAGCGGCCTGATGAGTGGCTGCAGGCAGATATGGCAGATGAGGTCGTCATCCACCTCATCTTTGTAGAGATATTCGTGGTTCTCCTCCAGCTGGTGACTGTGGCCACATGCCTCACAGAGGTCAGGAGGTGGGGACAACAGTCCAAAGTCTGATGGAGAAAGAGGTGGAGCAGATGCCTCAGCCATCGCAGTAGCGCCTTCTGGCTCTACACTCTCCTCCTGGATACTCATATGATCTAAGGATGTAGGTCAATGGCGGAACCTGTGGGGATTATGGGAGAGAATGAAATATAGACAGCATAAAACGTCTTAATTCAAAGTTCTCAAAAGGGGCAACAGTCAGCCCTTGAGTCATTCATGCTTCCTGTTTGGTCATTGTTGAGACACAGGTGCTTTTCCTCAGAGCTGGTGTTGTGTTGTGTCATAATAAGCACCCCTGTGTGAACAGGTAAACAGCATTTTCCTCATTCTTTTGGACACTGATACTGCATTTCAGTATCAGTACATTCAGTCATGCATTTTCCTGGTGACCAAGAAAGAGAGCACCAAAGTCAAAGCAAGGGGTCAATATAAACCTGAATGCTCACATTCTTGATTCTTCTATTCCTATTACACTTGGCAAACAGTTTTATACATACTGACATGAAGTTCTCCACAAATTATAATAGAAATACTTATAAAGACAAACACTAGTTACCAACAGTTTGAATAATTAACATAAGCATATTTGTTGGTATCATCTCTTTCATGTTTGCAGGTCTCTGAACTTTATTTTCTCACTCAGTTTGATCTTGATTTTCTCCACTGGCACTAAAGGGAGATATCAGACCGGCGAGATTCTCTCCAGTGAGTGATGTGACGTGGTTTCAAACATGTCAAGGTATATTTCTTTTTCTGTAACACACTTTTGCCCAACAGTGTGAGCTTGCCAGTGTTCACGTCATACTCCTCGAGCACATGGACATGAACAGATGGGCTCAGTCAGACATGTAACCTTGGCAATGGCTATCTTGTTGGCCCTAATCTAGCTTCATTCCTAGACCTACTACTGATTCTTGCTGTTTAATTAGACACTAGATCTTATTACAAATACCATCTCCTTAAAAACAAAAGAAAAATACAAACACTGTCATCAAAGCGCCAGTTGTATTTTAAGCGGGCACACTTCCCTGCTCTAAAAAAACAACAGACTTCGATGAGCATCCCAATATGCCAGTGCATACAAATACAGCCTTGTGCACATACAAGTATATCAAATCCAGAGTACCCACCAACACGTCAAAACAGACTCTCCAATTTGTTTTACATACACAGTGTGAAGACCGAGCATAGCGAGTTATGTCAGCCATAAAAGCTTATTGTGTCTTTGGCTCGTCTAGGAGGGGAAGGCAAATAACAGGAGGCTGAACAGTCTTAACAGAGATGAACTTTCCCTCTAAGAGCTTATGGTAACATGGCTGATTCATCTCACACTGTGGCATCTGCTGCTCCTGAGGTCTGGTATGATCTGTGAAGCAAAGCACATTCATCTCCATGTACGGAAGAACTAAGGAGCAATGACCTGGTAGCAGGGACAGAAAATGGTTTGGTATTCTTACCAACTTCTCATAGAAATAATAATGAAAAGAAAATTATTTGTAGAGCACCCAATCACAACATAATATTATCGTGAGGCATTTTTCATAGTACGACAGAGACGGTGACCTTAAAATAGTGCGCAGAGAACGAGAAACTTAACAGTTCGAGAAACGGCCTGTTCTAATCTGACCAGGATAATAATCTCCTTTAAGTTTGCTATCATTTTACTGAGAAACTTTGGGGTTAAAATAAATGTATCTTCAAACAAACAGTAAAAAGAAATGAATCATATTGTCTGTTTAGCCAGCTCCAAGATTCAGTAGTTGTGATATTCTTCATAATAATGTGTGCTTGGAATGAATATTGCACATTGCATTCCTGCACACAAATACAGTACATCTACCTACATGCTGCGACATGCGCTCAATAACATGCACACACACACACACACACACACACACACACACACACACACACACAGGCGGGCGGGAAGATTCAGAGGACACACCCGTGCCTGAGGATCATCACCTGCCTCGTTCCTCACTCTTGAAGTGATCGCAGCACTGCCACCACAGTCCTGGTGGTTCCTCATTCCCAAACAAGCATGAGGAAGGTGAGGCTTTGATTTTGACATCATTCTCTTCACGTGTCTACTTCAGGTTTGTCACAAAGCGAAAGAGAAAGCAGTGTTTGGACTCCAAACATCACGCAGAGTTGAAGTGTTTTGTTTTTTTGTCACAAGTCATGTCACATCTGGGCTCAACAGGCCGTCCCTCGTGCTTTTCAACTATTGAGAGCAACGTGAGTTGTTTGTTTAAGCCTATGCCTTCGTCTCCACACATTTTATGTAAACATTGAGTCACTCTTGGGTTACTCTGCCCCGATCTGAGATGACTTTGGCAAGTTAATTATGATACAAGTCCGTGCCAAGTCAGCCCCTTCAAATGAGTGAGGGGCTGACAACCCAATAACAAGGGAACTGTGTCAGCACTATCAGTGTCCACGCTGATCTAGCATGTTGCTATGTACTGCAGTATCCACTCCCTGTATTTAGTATATTAAGTGTCTCAATCAAACAAACACACCCTCAGAGGAGAAGTCAGTAGAGTTTGTGTATGTGTGCTGGATAATATGTTAGCGCAGCTTTCTCATGCATAACTAGTTTGTTAATCATTAAAGATTCCATTTTATGTGCTGCAAGATACTGATTTCTCGACTCCGCCGTGTGATTGTAGGTCATGCAGGTGTGGCCTCGCAGAGATATAGCATTCACGATAAACCTCTCTGTGATTCATGTCAGAAAATGTGTCCGTGACGTACGGTCACAGCGCCCACACTCGCCTGTGCAATTACACAACAGAATGGGAACAATAAAACACTCAGGAACATTTGTGGTCATCAGATTAAAATAGTCATACGGCTCACTATGGACCCCCTGAACACAATCTGAATGAATAAAATATACCCAGGAGTTATGGACAGAATGTACAAATCAATCCAACATACTCTGTTGTGTTCAGACATGTTCCCAAAGCACAAACACAAGATTCCAGTACCCAGTGTTGTTTTTTCCCTCTTTGCGGTGACTTCTTTGTCAGCACATGAGGAAAACAGGTATATTACTAAGAAAGTCTACGTAAAAAGAAAGAGAGATTCTCTCCTTGGTGCTTGTCGTGTGTCTATTTCAATTCATTGTCGTAAAATCATTGCTGAATACACATTTATTGTAAATGAACAGTGAGTTCAGCTCAAGTACACCTTGCTTCATTTCAAATTAACTTATGGGATGTGAAGCAGCAGGCTAGCATAATTCTTGCCCTCTCAATAACCTCTTTATTAAAAATGTAGCTATGTATCTGTGTGTGTGTGTGTGTGTGTGTTTGTGCATGCCAGTCCCTCTCTGAGTTCATCGCAATCTCCACAGTGAGTCTGAACAAGACCTGATGACCCAGTCTGGGATAACAGCTGCAGGCACATGTGAAGCTCTGTGAAGTGTCTCTAATATTAGAATGGCTGACTGGTTTAGCGCAACACACACAGACACACACACACACACACATGGAAAAGCAACATTGTTATACTTGTCATTTGTGTCACAGAGTGACGTGCGCGTGTGCTAACACACAGAGATTCAATGCAAATGAACGCCATGCAAATACAACAGAGCGGCAACAGGTACTAGAACCAGTTTTACGACAGCCAAAGTTGAGTTCTTTCACCAAAAATAACAAACTGACAAACCTTTCCCACAAAAAAGTAGAAGTGGATTCTGGAAAGTGTACTTACATAAGCGGCGTTCACTTTCAACAGTGCTCTTCACCTGGACAGGTAAAACCTAGCCGAGGCTGTAACGTTAAACCATCCAGAGAAGCGGTGGAGGGGAAGGACAGGAGAGTTAAATGTCTCAGTGAAGAGGACTTTGTCCCAGTCATAGAGCCCGCCGATTGGCTACCAGAGGGGAAATTCTATCTGGTTACCGGTCTTAAGGGAATTCTCTAACCCATAGGAGGGAAAGCTGCTCCTTGTGTGAGCTCTGAGCCAGCTCACCTTTAACAGGCCAAGGTGATCAGGAAGTAAGCTGCGGGGCGGGGGCCAGAGTAAAGGTAAACAAGAGATCTGCCCAAACCTGCTCTGGGACTCCAGGATAAGATGGAATTCCCTCTAAAGTGGAATGAACATTTAGTAGGAAACAAAATAATGGGAAGGAAAATGAAGAAAAAGAAAGAAAAAAGAATGTAATCTTTTCAAAAATCCTTTAAAGAAAATGTTGACATATTGACATGTCTTGCAAAAGGGCACCAACTTCTTGAGCTCCACATTCTGACAGAACCTGAACCTGTAATGCAATAAAAATGTAATAACAAAAACAGACCATTCCATCAAAGAACTGTTCTCTATACCCATAATCTAAGTAAATGCCAACATGTCTGAGGCTTAGTATTAGGATGTACAGCAGGTGTTTTAAACCTGTGTACAATACAGACTCTATTATACCTGTTGCTTGTATACGGTGCCTTCTTTATTGTTGTGGTTTTGCTTCTCTTTGACAATAGCTACTTTTGTAAAGCTGTGCATGTGATTCTGAATCTGCACAAAAACAGTTGTTATCCCTGTTTTCAGATGTGGTTTTCCTCCTGGCTTTTCATGCCACATGTAGCTCTTTAAACCCAGACTCTGGGAGCCACAGGTGCTGCAGGAGAACACAAGTGCAGACACAAAATGACGCCTCTTCTTATGAGTCACCCTGAAAGTAGAGGTGAGTCATTACTTACCAAATGCAGAGAGAACAGTCACAAAGAACTTGTGCGTGCCTAGTTCTCCACTAATATGTATTTGATTTCTTTTTAATTTTCATTGTCATGTCTTGGCAATTGGAGTGGGCAGGTGATGGGTTCCTCTGCAACACAATGACACTGACTGACACTGTGATTCCCTTAATTAATATTGCATAATCACCATCGTCATCATGTACTATAAGTGTAATGCTAAGGATGGATGGATGGATGAATCCTTCCAGACCCACATAGTCTGCAAATTGAACAATCAGATTGAATTATCAAAAATAAAAGATCCAGGCTTCAGTTTTAGGATTCATTACATTCTGTTAGTGATTAAGCTTATGTTATCTGTAGGATTAGAATGTTTATGATTTGGCCTTCATGGTCTAGAACCCTAGGTGTCTTGTTGGCACACTTGTTGTTGTACGTAACATATAAGAATTACTTGGTAACACATATAATGTGATCTAGTTTGGTCAGAATAGGTATTTCTGATCCAGAGCCAGTGTTACCATGGCTATTGTCTACGTGTCTGCAGAAGATACTTCTTCCCCAGACTATCATTCTCGCTGACCTGTGCAGCTGCCATCCTTCCTTCCACATGATCCCGTGTGATCCTCCACATCCATTTGGTTCCTCTCTCCTCTGTTTGAGTTTGTTCAAACCTTGAGTTCACTTTGAAACACTGAGTTGAACCTGCAGCCTGTTTCATTCCTGCTGAGTCCTCAGTTCCCTGCTGCTGGAGTTTATCTAAACACTGTGGTGCAGGTGAAACCGATCCGCCCGCCCCCGCCCCCCGCCCAATCTCACTAGGACACTTTCTGTTTTTCTTTTTCACTTTTTCTTTCATTCACATTGATACACATTTCCCTCTCTCCCCAGTAATGATTTGAAATCATGTGGTCATCAGTTTTCACTCATCCATCCATCCATCCATCCATCTTTGTATCAATGCAAATGCTCTTCATAGCATGAATACTGAAGAGGGAAAACAGCCCAAGGAAGGTCATCAAAGAGACACAACCATGACAGCATGGTGACCATCACCATGGTGATGCATTTCCTTCTGTCCTTCTAATGTGATCATTGAGTCAGTGGAGATGTGTGCAGGTATCGGGAATGTACATTGTGGGGTCAGTTCAGGTAAAAACAACAACCCAACATGCTAGTTTTCCACCTTTGTTTACTCCAGGGTTCTCATCTACACAACATGCTCTCAACACAGAAAGCACTACCTTGAGACTCTATGGAATGGGTAATAAATGGTACCAGGTAAATAAAGAATTTAAAGTAAATCATTCGGAAACTATATTTTTGTAGTATAATGAATTATTCTGAATGAGGAAGGCTGTAAGGTTGGTGCAGTGAAAAAACACCAGAATGAATGGATTTAGACTTGAATCATATTCATTGGAATTATTCAACATGACTGAAAAATACTCATGTTTCATCCTCTGTGCACTGCAGGCAAATGACGCACATTCATACTTGACTGAAAAAAAACAATCCTCTCTCCTTCAGTCCCTCTTTGTCATTCATCTGGTAGTCTACCCTCAGACCACATCTAATCCTATTTTCTTCTCCTGTCTGCTGTAGCACTTGTCGATTTTGTTTACTATCAGAAAAGCGTGGTGTTGTCTCACCGTAGCTGTGGATGAATTAATTCACTTTTCTGAATGAAATGCACTCCATTTCTCTTGGTAATCATCTGCCACCTTAAACCTGACTTAAGGTGGCAGCTGAAATATACGAGTCTCCACTTCAACTTATTTATACACAAAGAAACTAAGAAATGAAACAAAAGATCAGTCTCCGCCTCTACAATGACTGGTCAAACACGCTTCAGTCTGAAGCCACGCGCTCAGACAAGACTTCAGAATCGATAGTTTCCAGATTATTCTTGTGAATATGTCGTGCCTTTCTTTTATAGCTGCTGTTCCCACTTGCACAAAGAGCCGTGGTGATGAAGTAGGGCTGTCGATTTTAATTTTCCCAGCTCTAACAAAATAATTTGTGGAAATAATGAAGTATTCAATAAGCCATTAGTCTAGTGTCAAAGGGGGCTCCACATTTGACACAGAGAAAAGTGTCTCATAAGAGTGTGGGTGCAGAACATGTGTATTCATGTGCAGGTCCGACAGCTGCTCTATGAGCAGTAATCACTGGTGTGAATGTCATCATTCAGAGTGCAAACGATGGATAGTGCAATTTGTCATGCTATTTGTCAAATGTCACAGTGACACCAAGCCAGATTGTAACCAAAGACGGGGACATTTGTACAAGCGGGACAAGAGGGACAGGCGCTGAACAGAATACACAATCAGAAGGCAGGAAGAGACAAATGAAAGAGGGCAACAGTGAGAGTAAGAGAGAGGGAGGGAGTGCCAAGGAGAGAGAGGGGGAGAGAGGAACAGGGAGGTATGTCTTGGTGTCAGACTGGTGGTCTAAATCTCACGGGGGGGAAACAGAGCATTTCTGTTCCAGCAGGTAACACAGCCAGCCAATAAATGAAGATGAATGCACTTCATCTCTCTCCTGCCAAAACTACACCTCAGCACTGAGACTCACAAACAGACGCCTAAACACAGCTAAAATGTTTATGTTGTGGGTCTTTCAAATGTTTCTGTCACTGAGTCAATTCAATTTGGGACTTTATATAAAATCCTGTATGTGTGTGTGTGTGTGCATGCACCAAAGGGTGTATTGAAGGAAAAGTACAACAGGGACACAGATGCTTGACAGGGGGACAGTCTCATTATCCTCGTCCTATGTGAGAGGCTTTCAGTGACCTCTGCCAGCCCTGTATGTCACTCACTCACAAGTTTGTCCTTGTGTGAGAAATAAAGGATTACAAATGTTTTTTTTTGTGCCACTACCATATATTTTCTCTACCGATTATATGTAACTCATATGTGCAAAGTTGCACCACCTCATTTGGCACAGACTGTATTCAAGATAGAAGAAAGACGAACAAAAGGAGGACGAACTGAAGACAAATCACCTCCTGCCAGCAGCAAAGTGGACGAACATCCTACCAACTACTGCTTTCCTGCTCTCATTCTAACACACCATCATCCATCCTGCTCCTGTTTACTTAACAAGGCAATCTTCTTGACGTAAACATTACCCTTTTATTTGTTAAAGCATTATAGTGACTGTTTTTAGGGAAATGGCACCACTGCACATTACAGTTACACTCTCCTTTCATCTGCCAAGGGGGCAAAGTTATTGTCTCCATTGAATCTCACCAATTTAGTTGAATATCTATCAGGTCTATAAATAAAATGAAAATAAAAATAAAAATGATGATTTGTTGTAAACTCTCTATAAAAGGACTGCCCATATTTTTCTCACTTTGTATTCGTCACTTGCTCCTTGTCTTTGATGTTTTTAAAGCCTCAACCGATTCATTAAATATCATTTTAAACACTGTGGGCTAACTGCAGAAATCCAGTCCATTTGGTAGACTCCAGTATACCCCAGTCCTTGACACGAGACCTCCACGCCTCTAGAGAGACATTTGACCCACTGAGAATAGATTGCAAACAGAGTCACGCCCTAATATTCCATGACATTAACAGTGGGGTCTGTGTGAAGATTGCTTCACAGTATTACCCTAATATCTCCCCCTAGCACCCCAGAGTGTCACCGGAGAATATCAATTCATCCTCTCAAGTTCCCATTATGCTCATCTTTCATAATATTAGCGATTAGCAGTTATGTAAAATTCTGGTTAGAATGTGGCATACAATTAAAAAACTAAAGCGGGGGCTGTTCATTTCGAAGTATTCTGGAGTGATTAAATTGGGCTTATGATTCAACAGTCCAGATGACCAGGACTTACAAGTATGTGAACAGACGGCGTCATTCATCACAGCCGTAATCCTCTCATCCTTTTATTAGACAGTCACTCTACTCTGCTGCCATGCAGCCTTGCGTCCTCGTGCATGAACACATCACACAATCATTTATGAAATAAACTAAAAATACAAATACAGAAATGCATAAACACTTAGCTGTGTGCCTAAAATGACTTTTTTCCCCCCAGGCGTTAATTTCCAAAGGGGCTCTAAACATGAATTAATACAGTGAATCACAACATGTTCATGTTTTCAGAATGAGACATGAAGCCTTGCTGGGAACATGCCGCACCAAATCTCATTAATCGAAACTCGGTGTTATGAGATACGTTATGAGAAGTGTTATTGTTCCGTCTACGTGCTCTGGCATGCAATTGGGACGGTCATTATTCCTGTCTGTCTGTTGCCATGGAAATCGTTTCCTCATTTCATGCTTCTTGACACAGTCTACATCCTCACTCTTAATACCCTTTGACACCTTTTCGCAGGTTTGTTTTCTCCTCTCGTCGTGTGTTCTGATTATTTCTGTGAAGTACAGGTTTCCACTGTACTCTGCTTGTCTACGTGTGCTGCCCCCCCCGTGCCTCTCTGGTCGCAGCAGCTGCTCTGCTGTTAAAGATGACCACCGGTGAGATAATTAAGTCTTTGATGTGAAGCATCTTAATGGCTTTCATTTATTTAGCCTCAGGCATAGCTTTACATCTTCTCAATGACCGGGACAACAACCGCGTCAAAGAAATAATGCAGAGACAATGACGTCATAACTGTGCAAGGACGTGCATTGTGGCATGTACACCTGAAATACTTCAGCTGCTGCAACACCGTGTAATAACTGATACGCAGATGTTAAGATATTTATATTAAGTATTTATTATACTCACTTAATTTTTTTAATGAAATATTTTGACATTTTCAGAAATACATATATTTTTATATCTTATCTTCACATTTGTCTAGTTATATATGGCTAGGGTCAGCAGGGGATAAGTTTAGCCTGAAAAAAGCGGAAAACTTAACCTTGCTCCATGCATTGAAGTTTCTAAATATCTGCACAAAAGGTGTGTGTGAAACTGGACTCTTTCTTGGTTTCTAGCTGAAACTGAATTTTCCCAGTTCTTCTTACTCACTGTATGGCTGCTGTTTCCTAAAACCCTAAAACAAGTGAGAGCTTCAAAAAGAAAGTAAATAAACATATTTCCTAAAATATCAAACTATTCCCTTCAGAGTAGAACAATCTACACGCTTTGTTATGGTTTTCCATTACTATAGTACCTCCTAAATGTGGGAGGAGTCATCATAGCACGGTTTTGAAGTCTTTTTTAACTGATCTACAATTCGGCTGAGTTGATTCTTTCGTCTGAAGTCACGCTCATGACTCTTCCAGAATCCAGTGCCGACACGTTGAATCCAAACCAATCTGTGGTCAGCAGTCTGTCGACGTCACACATATTGGCTCAGCTCGCTTGGAGTCACGTCAGAGGAGACACTAAAAAAAGTACCAGATACCAGGTACTTTCACTAATGGAAAAGCAAAAAAAAACTTGCTGGAAGTGGCTAGTGGAAAAGCGCCATAATTGATGGTAAGGAGTCTTGAAGTCTTTCTAAATTTGATCAGTTTCATGTTTGAAAAATCTTTTGTGTGAAAGTCCTTCACCCTTTTGTATTCCTTGTCGAGTGCCTGTATGTTTTCCATTCAGTACAGTGTGCACAGTGTGACACACTTGGTGGATATGGCTTCCATAACCTAAGGGTGGCACAAGTTGTTCAAGCATTGCTGTCAAAAACAGGGTCACAATCAAATAAATCAAATGTACTGCGTTGAAATCTTACATTATTATGATGAGACTGAGCAGGAGGGAGCTGCTGTTTAAAACTTAAAAGGAGCTTTCACATCACAAAGCAAAGTGCACAAGCCGACATGACTAATGACGGCAGGCGGAGAGAACTGCGGGAGCAGAGTGAAACAAAAGGCTTTTAAGGCAAATGACAGTTTCATGCAAAAGACGGAGGAGAACGGAAATAGTCAGGAGAACGTGCAGATCCAGGGATTTAATGGATAAGTCGTAGAATAAGACTTAACCAGCAAGAGAAGGCCAGGAGTGACACTGAGGTCACACTTGGAGCCGTGCCTTTCGCCATCCTCTCCTTCATCCCTCTCTTTCTCATCCATTTCCCATGGTCCCCTCCCCTACAGCTGTCCTGAGATGTCGTGCTGACGTGGAGGTTAGCGTCACAGAGAGGGTGGAGGGGTTGGCGCGAGTAAAAGCTGAAGGAAATAGAAACCGATCATAAACACACACGTATATTAATGAGATAATAATGCACATGGCTCATGTAATTCAACACAAACACATATGCATTTCTATATTTATCAAACGATAAATGATGAATTAACATATTCTCTTTTCCGTGTATTTGTTTTCAGGTGGATTCAAATACCAGCCACTGTAAGATAAGCAGAGTATGATGTTCCGGATGATTCAGGAAACTGATTAGACTGCTTACACTTCCTAAGTATAAGCATAATCAGTCTGCTCAGGTTTGCCTGCACGATGTCTCTGCACTCAATTTCATCTGCTAACAGTCGTGTGCTGCAAAGTGACAGAGTGAGGTTGGCACCCCGCAAAATCATTTAACCATGTCACAAGATAGGAGAGGACACACACTCACACGTAAGAGACTGCATGTAAAGGACAGATGAGGAAGTGCATTAGGTTTTCAACTGTTTTGCATGTTTTAAAGCCAGTCTGTACTGAATAAGAATTTAAAGTGGTCTATTAATCTAAGCGTGGGTGAAAGAGTGAATAACAAAGGGTTCTAGGATGGGTGGTAATCCCATTTAGTTGGTTCCTAATCTTGTGGTATGGATGGCCTGAGCTGGGGAGACTGTACTGGATGCTAATTATGAAGCATATTGACTGTGGCAGAGGCCTATTTTTAAACTGAAATTGTTACATAATTAAGAGTGGATCAATAAGTCGATTGAAGGAGAAAGAACAGTGACATAGCCCACATATAAATGTGCTAACAACCCCACAGGGAACAGTGTACATGTACTCTCTTTTTATCACATTGAACACATTGCTTTTCCCTCTCTCTCTCTTTCTCACATGCAGAGTATGTGTATGTATCAAGAACCACTATGTATTATGTACTGAGAAGCCGGAAATGAAAGGGAACATTAATGTGTGCATCAAAACACTAACTGGCTGCTCGTACAGTAACACAAGGAGCAGTGAAGTGGCCTCACACCACTAAAGGGAAACAAGAAACTGGTGAGGTGGGAAATTAGGAGCAGATGGAAGTAATTTAATTCTCTTTTGTCATTTCCATTACAACAAAAAAGCTTGTCTGAAATTAGTTATGATATTGAAAATTATTCAAACGAAAGCAATGAGCCGAAAAAGCTTTGCTGGGGTTTCGGGTGCTTCATGTAGACAGTATCCAATGAGTTAATATGTTATATGACCACATGCATTTTGGGTTTAAGCATGTATTGGCCTTGTTTTGCTTAAAGGTGACATAGAATGCTTGTATCACACATATATGTTAGTTATGAAGGTCTACTTACATATAATAACTTGTTTTCATGATTAAAAACCTCCTAATCGCTGCAAACGAGCCGATCAAAATATCTCCTCACTGACGCTCTCGTCAGCCGCGCTGTTTCAGACCAAAACCACACCCCTAGAATGTGGACTGTGTTGTGATTGGCCAGCCAACGAGAGCTTTCCCACTGTCCTGTGATTGGCTAGGTACCTGGAAGTGACGTAATAGATAGGCCAGCTCTCAGATACACAGCTCCCCCTCTGGCACGGTGGATGCTCTGCATCTCAGCAGCTACAACGAGAGTAGTTCTTCTTCTTCTGCGGTTGAATGTACGCACCAGGAGGCGCTACGGTGCTGAGAGGAGTGGTGAGGATTTTTGATGACGACATCAAATTAAGGAAGTGCCGATCCGCTTCGCAGAGCTCAGGAAAACAATACAACACTATTTTCTCAGCAGTGGCTGAACTGTTTGTTCAGAAACTTTAGGGTTTCATAAACGAGGTGATGACGCAGATACACACACACAAACGCAGCGTTAATTGGAGCTTCCGGTCTATGTGGGCTTTAAAGTCTCCGCTGGTTGCATGGCAAATGCTCAGGATCAAGAAATAACCCATGGCACAATTCCTTTTAAAATGGCTGATTGTTATGATTGCACAACTAACAGCAGTTTTTACAAGCAAACTCGCCAGTGTAATGCCCCATCTCAAGTCTTTTTGCTACACAGACAGCTGACAAAACAAAATCCCCAAAATGTAAACCTGCTCCTTTGTATCTAACATACAAGAAACACATTATTAGCATCGTGAAGCAGTATGTCCCAACCCTTGTCCCCGGGGACCCCCTGCCCTGCATGTTTAGTTACTCTTCTCCAACACACCTGATTCAAATGATCGTCAACAAGCTCTGCAAAAGCCTGATAACGACCCATTCATTCGAATCAGGTGTGTTGGCGCAACATCTAAAACATTTGATATCTCAGACCTTATAAAGCCTTACAAGCATCAGTCAAGTAGCTGCCATTGCATCAAACGTGATGGAGTCAGGATGGAATTGCAGTGTTCTTGAAGAAGTCATCCAGATGCAACTGCAGGCAGCATGCGGTGTTTAGCTCTAATGAGCCTCTGACTTTGAGGCACATCAGTGAGGTGCCTCATTCATAATGAAAAGCCTCCGTCCCGTGGGCAGCAGCTAAATGAACTGGGACTGAATGCAGGCAAATTGTTTAGACTTCTCCCTCAGCTTTGTGTAATTAACCACACAGCTTAAATCCAGAGAGGTCCAATCATAACGTAGGTAGCAGGCACCGGATATACGCATGTGAGCGTCCAAGGCAGGAGAATCAGGATAGGAGATGACAATTATGTGAAACATTGCCCATGAGTCACTGGCGTCTGAAAGTTACAAATAAACAAAAACATCTTCCCTTCCCGTTAAGCCTATGAGTAAGAAACAACTGATTAAATCTCACCAAAGTCCTCAAGAAACAGAAGATTTGTAGGCGATAAAGGCATAAGGTCAGCATTCATTAAACGTGGAGCAATATCAAAATTGATCATACACAAACAGTGCCCTGTGATCACAGAATAAACACAGTGTTTTGTTACACACACTCTAAATCCCTGGAGGAATGAACATTGGATCAACTCTGCAATTCTAATACCCAGAACAATGCACACTGGGGGATTAGCGGTGTTTACAATCATTATCCTGATAGTTTTCATCTAAATGGAACTCATTCAGGCCTTCCAGAAGGAGCCATCACAAATTGTGCAATTGTGATGGACGGTGTCGCACAGGTCAGTGCTGATTGATCGGTCACTGAAGCCAATGTGGAAGTGATGATAGGATCTGGTCTGTGAGGGCCCCCGTAGTTTTGTTTTCATCACACAACAGTCTTAAATCTCAGGCTGTAACTGGATTTTTGGGTGGTTTGGTCAACACGCTTAATCAAATGTTGCTACATGACTGCAATTAAGATGAAGATTAACGTAACACATACAAAGTTCGGTATGATAGACTTCTCCTTGCCCTTTGTTTAAGTACACTGCAATATTAAGATGAGTTTTACCTCTATTGTAGGTTGACCTATTAAGGACACATTTTATAGGGTCTATGAAAGTTCAGCACACATTGTACTGCTCCAGGGCTGCACTGCTGCTTTTTAAAACTCCCATCAAATGTTTCTCTGCCAAAGTCACCAAGTTGCAGAAACAGGCACAAGTTGCTTCTATAAATGTGAGTGCTTATGGTAGCAATTAACCAGTATAGGGAAACATATTGTCAGCATGCAGCCTTGATATCTGTTGTCATGTAAGGAAATTGATATCGAGTAATAATGTCTTTTAGATCATACTTTAGGAACATTTTCTTTGTTTTGCGTTTATAATGTGTAATTGCCTTTCAATGTAGTAGTTTTATTACACTACTTTGTTCCAGTTTACGGAATACAACAACTACTACCTTCAATATTTTGTTTATTTTGCATGTAGTTATTGAGAGATCTGAGCATTTTCTTAAGTAGGACAAAGGATAGTTGACCAAAAATCTGAAGATGCATCAGATACATCCAGTCTCTTGAGTTTCGCAATCCATCGCTTCATCTGTGAACACTGACAACTTTATACCAGCACTGTTGCTATTCCTTTTTTTGCCAAATGGCGATGTAAACACGATGCCCAGAGCTCTATATGTATTTGTTGAGATGATGTCTTCGACTGGTATTGTCTTACCGTTTATTTTATTTTGCTGTGTTGTGGACATTTCTGGGCAAGGGTGTGTAGCTCCCTCCCAATCAGATTTCCTCGCTGGCTAAAACTTTTCCCCACTCTTCATTCCTCCTCCCCTGAGCTATTTAGTGTTGTGACAAAGAACCTGAAAATCTCTGCCAACCATGACTCATGCTGTGTCCTATTCTGATATTTTCATTTATTGCCAGATTTCCCATTTCTTTGCAAATATACCAGCAAACCATTTGTCCAGTGAGTTGTTTGATTTGATGGCCTTCAGTTGTGTAATTCTCTGATTAATCATCTCATGTTGTACATGAGCGCAAAGTAAAATTGCTCTATTAGCACTCATTCACTGTGAGTAATCCATGAATCAGAATGTATCTTTGTTCTTCATGTATTAACAGCTGAGTACATGCGCTCCCTAAAAGCCCCCTCTGCCTATGCATGAAAGGATACAAATGTAACGAGACGGTGGAGGGTAAGCTTAAATCAACATGCCTGTAGTTCTTAAAAAAAATGTGTCCAAATGAATGTATTGTTTGATAAGGCTCACATAGCTGGAGGAGAATTCAACACAAGTGAACTGAATTACAAGTGGTTTTGAGGTTGTTTGAAGGATGTAATACGTTGTCATTTTACTGGATTGCCCTGTCTGATAAAGAAAAGGTAACGACTGAAAATACATAGATCATATTTCAACATTTCAACGGGATAATGTGTCGACATTAGGAAATGTCAGATTTAAAAGAGAAGTGAATGCAACTACTCACAGCCACATCATACAACGAGTGAAAAGCAAGATATTTAACACCCCTCACCTCCTTGGTCCGTGTTAGTTTGATTATAATATGATTGAAAAGCATCTATTTAAGGATGCACTCACACCTAATATTTCGCTTCACTGGTCCACACTGGAGGGTGCATGTTTGATTTTCAGACAAACTATAAACTACAAATTGGAAACAAAATCCATAAATGCCGTTCACTCATTGGTCAAACATGTAGACAAATCCTTTGCAATTTCTACATCATGGAGCAGTGGCAGGTTCATATTCCTTCACCCAGTGAATGTAGTTATCCACATCGCCCAGTGTGGAGCTGAGAGAACTGGGCAGAGGGAAGGACGGCGCTGAGCACGCAGGTGAGAACCGCACCTCTGTGGCCTTGTGCCCCTATTGTGCCCTCCTCCCTGCGGCTGAGAAACCGGCAGCAACACCTTTGCGGCATTCCACGGTGACGACACTCGGTTCGGTTACTTGCAGAGGAGGAAATATTGGAACTTCCCAGACACATAGGACGGACATGCTGTTCTCAGGTCAGAATCTGGGGGACGTACAGTAGATGTGAGCACTGAGGCTGTAGGACGAGGTTCACACCAGTGATCAACCGCACCAGAGTTCACTTATAAGTGGTTTAAGACCGCTGTTTTCAAACAAACCAGAGTGTGGTTTCTTGGTTCACATCAGAGGTCTCACATTAAGGTCACACTGACCAAAGTGAACTGCACCATAAAAGTTCCAGATCTCGATTCAGTTGGAGTAACCAAGGGTGTTGTGAATGCACCCCATGAATATCAAACACAACACAACAGGTGGCAAAAGTAAAAACAATAAAACCACATTTCAGCACAAGACCCTTCAGAATAAGTAATTTAATTATTTATAGCAATGTTGGCGCCTCTGGTAGACAGATAAAAACTGAAGTGCAAGTTCATTGTTTCTCTTGTGAAAAGCACAACACAATGTGGCCTTTTTGGGGCTCTGGTCTAGTAAATTGATGACACCTGCTAACATATATAGAGTTAACCTATAAAGAGAGCTTCTGCCTAAGGAATTTAACAGTACTTTGTCATTTCTCTCAGATTAGTGAGAAGAGCACAGACATACATGTGTTCTGGTTGTGCACACATAAACACACGGGAGTTTATGACCCAGCTGCTGTGACCTGGTACACTCCTGTTCTGGTACTGTAAACTTCCTCTGTCAGGGTGATCTGGAACATTCAGGGACAACTGTTTTAGGCAAAGAGATTCAGGTCAGGTCTGCAGACCGGATAGGGAGGTCTGAGTCTGGAACACATTGGCCCGAGGAGAAACAAGATGTTTATTGTCACACAGAGAGTGTAAACCTGTTGCCAGAAAGCTCCATTAGCAGTAAATATATAGATATATTTTTTTTAAATGATGATATTATAACTATTATTATACAATAATATGATAAGCTACACATTGACACAACTGCCAGGTGTTATAAATGCTATAAAGTGAGAAGGTGGTCAATTCTATAGTTTATTTTTTAATCAATTTACACAGTGAGCAATTAGAAAGAAAATAATCAAATCAATATTTGTATTGTATTGTATTTATACTTGTGAAGACATTCTTACTTCACCTTTCCAGCTAATGTCCTGCATTGATTTCATTTAAACAGATTATAAACCCACTAATATCATATACCTGATAAAGCGCTGTGCATGCACTGTTTATGTAACATGTGCACATATGGACTCCTCCCACTCCCGCTTCTTGACTGGACCAGCAATCCATTATGATTTAATTAGAGTGATATTTAAGCTGAAGCACAAAAGGTCTCTCGCCGCTACAGTGTAATAAATAACAGCTTAACATATGACTGTGATAACTTGATGGACAAATCGGATTGCCTCCAAGAACGTCCCTCCCACTCTTTCTCTTTGTCCTTTACACAGACACTCAAAGGTGTTTGATTCACTTGATGGACCCTGAGCAGAGAACACTGCCTTCACAAGGCGCAGGTCAAATAAATGTGGACTTATTGAAGGAGAAAACGACAGTTACAGCCAGGACTTTGTGGCCACTTAGGCCTGAAATAGCATGAGCCAGGCAGCAGCAGTGGGAGATTACTGCAGCCTGGAGTCCTCACCTTCCTCCAGAACAACTCGCAGTCACTGATGACGCTCACAGACCCAAGGGACCAATACACTTCAACAGGAAAATATCGAACAACAATATTTCAATTAGGCCATAGGAAGTTGTTATTACATATTTTTAGCAGTGTATCTAATGCAACATCAACCTCCATCAAGGGAGCAACTCGCATGGGAACTGGATAAAGAGCACATTTGCACATTTGTCCCCAGAGCTATATTTTCCCAGTTTGTGGGCTACTTTGCTATCTTTTTTAAAATAAAGTTTGTACTCCCCCTCTAGATGTGACAGAATGAATAATTCTTTTTCAGTTTATTCATCTAGCCTTTATCTCAGTGAGACATGTGAGTCACCCTGGGCTCGTGTCCTAGAGCACGTTTTTTTTATTTTTATTTTTTTTATCAGCCTGTTGTTCGAACTTTTTCTGAAATGACTCCCTGTCTTCAGTGGTCTGTAATCTGTCTCATCTGTGATCTCACTCTCTTTCTCCCTCCCAATCATAGCCATTCCTTTTACACTGAAGCACTGCTGGTAGCAACGGGTATTTCAGCGTTGTCTCCACCGTTCCCTCCCTTCTTAAAATGTCATCCTCTCATATGGTCACGTGGCATTTGGAGTGAGTCCTTTGGGGCTGGGCTGTTTGAAGTATTGATTGAAGTGCCCTCGTCCCTTGCGCACCATTATGTAAGAGAGCTGCAAAAATTCACAAAGTCACTGAGAGGGAGGGACAGGGAGTGTGGAGTGTGGAGAAGGAAGCAGGGAAGGAAGCAGGGAAGGAAGCAGAACATGTAAGCTACAACACAATAACAGTGGATGCAGGAGAATGACATTGAAGGATTGAGAGGGTCGCCACTGAAGACGGGGACAGAAGTGTCAACTGTGGGTGAGGGGAAGGCAATCACTGAATCTGTGGATCATCAGTCAGGAAATGGTGGAAATCTAGACACTTGCACGAGTGTCATAGATCAAGCATAAAATAAGCAAGTGAAGAAAAGAAAGCCATCTTTACGCCATGTCTCATGTGATGATCATGGTGATTCTTGTTCTACATGATGAAGACACAATCAATCTGCACATTTTCTTACAGCAAAAAAAAAGTTAAGGAAATACAAAATGGGCTAAAGCAATAAAACAGAACAAAAATGCTGATTTGACAGTTTAGAGTTATTGTTCAAAGAAAACTATTTCATGATGTCTCACCAGTCACCACTTTCCCATGAAAGTGAGACAGCTCTGAAATGTGATACTGTGCAGCCTGTGGATCGAGCACAGTATAGTAATATCTTTTTTTGCACCAGTCACAACAATCATGGTTGCAGTGCATTTATCTGAAGACAAATCCTAAAACCCTGAATCACATTGACATTTTTGTATGTCTAATGTTTTGAAATGAAATCAATTGTGTTGCATTACGCTTATTTTCCTTCCTGGCATCAGAAGATGAACGTTGTCACTATTCATGACTGTCCAATATTTTTGGCGTATGATGTATGAAACAATTTCTCCCAGTAATTCATTTTAAGAATGCCTCTTGTGATGTCTTGCCATTGAACAGCTGGTTAGGTTGATACCCCTTTAGTCAGTTTGGTGAGGAAAGATAAATGGCTACGAAAGGGTTGATAAGAAAATGGTTATGGTGAAGCAAAAATATTTGACTTATTTTCATTTCTGATTAAGGTGAATCTAAACACATGAATACAGTCTTTCATGATGTAGCTTTTAAGGACTGCTAATGTGAGTGAAGAAAGACAAGCAGATACACAAACAAACATTGCATGAATAAGGATATTAGATATTATTCGAAATAATTATTTAAAACAACTATATAATCCAGTATGTGGGAAGAGCGCTTAATTAAGACCAGTAATGGTGATATCCACCCCTGCATGCCCCTCAGTGCACATGCATACATGCGCACACAGGAAGGATGGGCCATGTTACACAAGGTCTTGGTTTGACACGCAGGACTCCCCACCATGATAAACGACCCTTCTTCAAAGCTGTGAGAGATGAACGTCGCTGCGAGGACAGACTCAATATGTGACCTTTGATCCAAATCAGACCCTTGAACCGCATGTTATTCTCCTGGTGCTTTGGGACGCTCGTACATGTGTGTGAGCATGTGGGAGATCTTACATGTGTGCTGCTGACGCCTGTCTAACGCTATGTGTAGGTGCTTCTATGGTAGAGAAAAACACTATACTATAGTGCACTTGTTACCACGGTAACCGCATGCATCATTGATTATAATAACTGGGATAATTAGCTGTTGGCCAAAGAAGCTTTGCTGTTGAAACAACACTGACCATTAGAGACTCATGATTGGTTATGCTGGACTCATATGTTCATGGTGCAGGCGTCAGCTCAAATCAAATCCCTTTTGACTAATCTTCCAGCACAGGTTCTAGCCGATTACATTTAATGTTTACCTCAAACACTACACAGTCCAAATGGAGATCTCAGACAACGACTTCCTCCCATTTGCCAATGTTATTTGTGAAACTAAATTTCTCCACCCTACACGTTTGTCTTTATATCCTTACACTTACACTTACTTCAATTCTTAATTGTTGTCTCAGTCTCACGACTATCTTTCACTTCTGTCTCCATTTACTGCAGGCTGGAGAGAGGAAACATCTCTGTCTTGTCTGTCTCTGGTTTGTCTCTTTTTTTTTTCTTTGCCTGGTCTTTCCCTCAAGCTTTTATCTTAACAATGTCTTGTTGGCCTGCTGTCTCTCCTCACAGACAACAGAGCTTGTTCATACTTAACTCAAGTGACTTTTTCCTACCTAGACCCACGAACCAGCAGTGCACAAAGACTGTGTTTTGACTTTATGCCCTAAGAAAGTTATTTGTCAGACAAAATGAAACCAGAATGCCTCACTTTAGAAAACCTAATATCAGTGAAGTTAAATAGTAGGAGCCCCTGTATAATGGCTGCCTGATGGGAAGCCATCGTTGGGATTTTGTTAAAGGGCGCCTTCCACAGCGAAACACATTCATCTGTGCCTTGTTTGACTGCTTTACTCTCTGGTGGAAGAACAAAAGGACTACTTCCATTTATAGGGCTTTTAGTACACGGTCTAATTTTACCTCTGGAAATATCAGTTATTTCCTAAATGCCCTTCATGATGAAAGCTTCTCCCTGTTTTCGTGGCTTTCACTTACAGCAGAGTTGCCGTGCAGCAGTACTGTGACAGCAGCGGCCACCTGCAGCGACGTTGTTGATGAAGGGTTTTAAAATGGATTTCGCTTCATAACTGTGTCATTAATGACGCATGTCGGTGAAAATCATGCGTCTCCTTACCAAGAAGGTGTTAACCATTTCTCTTGAATATAGGTTTCAGCTTTGAAAGCGTATTTTTTTACAGAAAATGTACTTTATAAAATGGTCGCTCTAATGATGTTCACCTTGGTTATTACTGCTCATCATTACCGTCTCCATATAAACGTGTCTTTAAGTCACCACTGGCTGATCTCTGAGGATGTGCTGCTCAGCTAACACCCCCTCCCCATCTATCATGGAACACTTATGTAACATCCAATATGTGTGTGTCTGCATCCACACCTACCTGTGGTGGACCTGTGGGGGTGTGTTGGGCTGACTCAGAGGAGCGCACTTAAGAGTGTCAGTAGTCATTTTGAAGATTAAGAAGGAGGATGTCATTATGACACCGTGCACAGAGGAGAGCAGGGACGCTGCAGTGCATAGCTGCAGGCTGATCTTAACGCCATCAGCTGAAAACACAGAGAGACACACATGAAAGACGCAGCGAGTAACTTTTCGTGAGTTTGTTGTTGGTATTATTATTCTGTCACTGCGTGGTCTTTGTCAGCTGCTTCCTTCATCTGCAAAAGGTCTGTCTAGCAATACTATCAGACCTGACTAAGAGAGTGTTGTGTAGTATGTGTATGCAGCAGCAGTATGTGGGTCAAGTTATAACACATTTATCCTGTTAAACTGAACGTCTTTGTGTTTTAAGTCACATTACAACCTGTTTGCATAAGTCTCGCTTTACGAGCTGTTGCCAGGGGACACAGAACCGAATCACCACTATACTGAGAAATAGAGAGATAGTTTGTTTGGAGCTGATAGGCTCAATCAGCATTGTCTGAACTACAGTTTTTTGTAGGTTTTGAGTGAAATTTGAAATCCATTCCATGATCTTAATAAAAGATATCCCTTAAAAACAGTGTGCAGTCTCTGCCAAGCAATCTCTCCCCTGACACATTTGTATCCCAAACCATGTCAGTCCGTGTTTAGTTTTTCTAACTCTCCGCAGCCAATGCAAACCTGCAAGAGGCTTATTTAAAATCAGGAATGATTGAATAAGTTACTAAGATGCACATCCACATAAACACCCCTCTGTGAGGTCAGCTGGTCAACACCATGTGGGGCAAACTCTGGCTGACCTCATGGTTCACAGGGTACCATCCATCACAGCCTATCATGCCCAAGGTGAGTGTTTGTGATCGGGCGGCCCGGAGAGCTCGAGAGACAGCCAACCATAGAGAGCCTCGGCACTGAGGTCAGGGTTCAGAGGTTGTGCCTGTTCCCACAGTGGCAGAGGGTGCTTGTCTCTGTTCACTGTCACCTCATCAACACACCCATGATGTTTAACCCTCATGAATTACAGAGACGTGGTGACAGAGACTTGATTCTGGAAAACAAACAAACAATGGAAGTAACCGTTTTAAACACAATATTCTGGGCAGATTCATTGAATAAAAATGTTATTTCACGTGTTGCAGTAGCTCTGATGTAGCTACTGAAGAGAAGGCCAAGTCATTTGGAGTGCAAACATTATTTTTAGTACGTGGATGACACAATTTCAATCTCTAGCACCGTTCAGTTTAATAAGTCACTGTAATGACTCAGTGGGTAATTAGACTCCTAATTGGCTGTCTCAACTTCCAAACTTTGTGTTACTGAGCTGAGAAGATGGTGTCACTCTATCAGGCTGCACTGTCTTTTTGGTCCAACTCTGTTTCAGGACGATAGCACGGGGAATTGTGATGTGAGCATGATAAGAGTCTGATGCGTTTGCAGAGAATTACTCTAGAAGAGGATACGCTCATGTCCCCTCATGGGATAACACTGTCTCTTTCTCAGAAACCACTCATTCTGGACCACTGAGCTTTTACACCGTGGTACTTGGAGAAAGTATGCTCTCTCCATTTATTACCCATTACTCCTATCTTTACTGTCACACATTTGCAACTAGTGCTTTAGTGTTTCAAGGCTTAGAAAACATTGTGGTGTTGTCATTGCGTTCAGAATTTGCAATGACAATGAAAGAAGATGCTTATTCAATATGTCTGATTGTATAAGCTAACAGACATGAGCAACGTGCTGCTGTAGAGGGAACTTTAGAGGGAGTATGAATCTTTACAAACAGACCTGGAATCACATGGAAGATACCATTTAAAACAATTTCACCACAGACGTTTTGACATGTTTTGGCTAGAAGAGCCGCATGTGTTACTGGTCACATTGACAATGGCTCTGGTTCAATTCATGTAAAACAGGACAGTGTGACACCCTTTCACTAAAAAAGCTAACTTGACCATATAGTCTTCATTTAGTTCATTATTATTATCTATATTATATTATTATTACACTGCACTGTGACCTGTCAACATGTGTGACTTAAGAAGGCCCATTAGAGAAAAGCTATGACTGCACCAAGTAACAGAACACAGTCATGGTAAAGACATTAGTTTAACCAAATTTACAATAACAAGTATTTATTCCAAGTTTTGAACATCTAGTACAGTGTTTCCCAACCCTGGTCCTCAAGGAACACTGACCTGCATGTTTGAGATGTTGCCCTGCTCGTCACACACCTGATTCAGATCAGGTGTGTGACGAGCTTGGTGACGAGCTGACCATTTGAATCAGGTGTGTTGGGCAGTGAGGACCAGGGTTGGGAAACAATGATCTAGTAGCATGTTATATAGCAGACGTCTGAGTATGGATGGTTAATCCCAGGACCTGGTGTCACCTTTCAAAAAGGCTGAAATGTTGCACTGTGTTATGTCACTGTAGTAGCATGGCTACATGCTTTAAAATCCTATTTCACATTATCAGGCAGTTCCCAAACAGGATTTAGTGCTATTTTGTTTCGCATCAGTTACAGGTTTGATGTAACGGAAATCTGTGATAAAGACGCAATTGCTAGGTAGGCTATACATTGGCACATAGATGTAAGGACATTGGGTTCAGCTCCCTTGTGACACAGGCTAGACACGATTTCAGATCATCATGATAAGTGACAGGTGTTGGTTTACAACCCAGATCACCTCAGCCAGAGAGGGCACAGTCTCACGACTATCTAACAATACACTCCAGGTTCCAGAAGAAAAGCTTCCCTTTGTCCATTTGATTATTTCTTTCAGATGTCCATTTATTTCTTTGTCCTGCTCTACATGCCCCACCTCTACCTTCACCCTCTTTTCCACAGTCAAACTCTCTCTGTTTGCAGACTCACAGGTGCCGTTAAGGGCAGAGAATCTATCACTGACATCAGTTGAGAGAACTCCAGGAGTGTTATTACTTTGAGCCAAGCCATTAGGCTTTTACTACAGAGCAATCGATGGCAGATGCTGGAGGGGTTGTTTATCTTTTGTCTTCTTATCGGAGCGGCAAGAGGTGGTGGGGGCCCCAGGAGTAGGAGAGAGGGGCTGAGGGAGCGATAGAAAAGAAAAAGAGTCAGAGTGACAGAAGATGGAAAGGGAGGTGAGAACACCTTGTTCTAGTAGAAGCACAAACCTTTACTTTTAATTCAAAGCACAGTGTGTATGCTGCCCTTTGATTTGCCAGAATCCATGTGAGGAGCCTGACACTTCTGATGTGGGAGATCATGGATTAGACAAGGCTATGTGAAAGGCTCACAGCCTACAGGGGAATGACTCAATATAATAATCAGATGATTTGAAATGCCTGCTCTGTAGCATCAAGCTCAGTGTTATAACAGGTTGGTTACATAATACCACACTGCATCTATGGTGTGGGTTTAGATGTTGTCTGACTCAAACGATTCATTAATGTACTGTGCTGATTTTTGGTCTGAATAATAGCAACCAGTGCAAAGTCAGCAACTGCTGCAATGTGACTAATGAAGGAGACCCCCACACACACAACAGGCACTCTGAGATGTGTGAGTTGTCACTAATGAGGAAGATGGACCAAGCATGACGCAGAATGATGAGAAACAGCTGTCTGAGGGAGATACTTCCCTTCTTTTCATGCTCCCTCATTCTCTCTCTCTGTCTCTTGTCTTGTAAACACACTCGGACACACATGTAGCAAAACTTTATCTAACCCCACCCCCCTTTTGTTTCACCACAACCAACTTCAAAAACCTCCCCCTGGAATATCTTAATTTTGCCTCATAAAAACACAACAAATAGGTTATTTTTAGCAAATTAATCTTCATGATTATGTTTCCTGTATGTGCATATTTTACTGCTACCCCCATTAGTACAGGTCAACAATACACACTGCCTCTTTTTCCCATAGACTGCATTTAAAAATATATGTTGTCTTCTGGTTTGAAAAGGGAAGCCCAGGAAATAGGAGTAGCAGTTATCCACCATGTAGTGTTTCCCAATGTTCAACTGCTACACACCTTAATCAAATGAATCGGTTGTTATCAGGCTTTTGCAGAGCTTGCTGACGAGCTGACCATTTGAATCAGGCGCGTTGGAGGAGGGCAACATCTAAAACAGAGAGTGAGAGTCATGGTCCTGGGGACCCATTGCCCTGCATGTTTAAATGTTTCCCTGCCCCAACACACCTGAGTCAAATGATCAGCTCGTCAGCAAGCTCTGCAAAAGCCCGATAACAACCATCTATTTGAATCGGGTGTGCTGGAGCAAGGAAACAATGAGCTATGGAAAAAAAACGTTTTATAACATGAATGAACATTTATCTGAGGGGGAAATTGACTTCTTCAATGGCACGTGATTTTGGTTTGAGAAAATATGTTCTCAGTTAGAGAAAAAAAAGATAATGAACTGGACACCAGTGTGATAATTAATCCAATTGACCAATTCAATTGAATGATAACCACCTGCATGTGATGTCTTTACATCATGGTTTTCTTTGTGAGCATTATTTAAATGGTAACAGAATTGCAGTTTTGTTTTTGTATTCTGCACCAAGTAAATGTACAATGTATGCGTACATGTCTGCTGCATACTGTATTAGAAGACTCAGACTCTGCTATGGTGTTATCCAGGAGCATGAGGTGTGACTCTCATTCTGTTTACCCGGCCTGAACAGGGCTGATGTGTTCCTGTTGAAAGGACCCATTGATAGGCCTGAAGCCTGGGCATTTCCTGTTGAGCAACTGCTGACAGTGCTAACTGTGCTCAGGGGAGCTCTCTGTCATCAGCTTCCACTCTCCATGAAACTGCACGTACAGGCAGCACAACTATCACCAGCTTGTGGAGGCGGTCAGGGGTCAGTGTGATGATGGGGTGGCCCGGTGTCATTCACTGGAGCGCGCACACTTTCTCAAGTATTATTCCTTTCTGCAGTCTGAGTTTCAGTCAGACCTTGTATGACAACCTTCACAATATGCTCCAGTAGCTGTAATGCCGCACAAATCAGAGCAGGTATTGCCATGGTAACATGCAGTTCTGTAACCTTTCTGCACATGTTCGTGTGTGTGGTTTGTAATGGGGTTGTGACGGCCAGTCAATACGAATATCCCAAGTATTAAATATAAGGCTATAGGGGTGGGACTGATTGGGTCAATAAATATGTCAACATGTGTCAAATTATAGAACTGATATGGAAAATATACAGATTATATAAGTGGAAAATGTGTCTGAAAAATTAACTGAGCTCACTAATTCAATTGACTTGGATTAGGCTGTCAGTGTGGTCATCTGTCTTGCTGTTTGTTAGTTTAAAGGCCAGTCAGCAGTGTTCTCTCAATTTAAGCAAAATAAGACTCCTCCTTTGCAAGGGCTCAACAACAATGTGATGTTTTCCAAGAAAAAAACAAACATCTAAAGATTTATCTTCTAATCTGTGACAGAGACACTTTGCATTTTATCTTTCAGTCAGACTCAGTCATGCCATTCCTGCCCAGTAGGCATCTTCTAATCGTTCCTGCCTCGGTTCAGTCATCTGACTGTTCTTGTGATCAAACACCTGTCTGCACAGCTGCTGCTCATTTGCTCATTAGCTCCTCAAGACACATAGATGGCAGTTAGCATTGTGCTCTGGATGATTGTTTTGTTAGCTCTCTGTATGGTCTGACCTATTCTTCCATTGCTGTACCTGCTGCCTATGAATGACAAGCATGTGTTCATTCAGGTGTCTGAGGCCTTTGCCTGATCCAGCTGCAGGTCTGACATTATAGAAAATAAACAGCATCACACACACACACACACACCTGCATGTTGCCCTTTAGTCCAGCCTTTGGGTCTAGGCTCAGTATTTTGTGGTTTCGTTTTGTTGTATGATGGTAAGAAACAAGCTGTGTGCCAGCATTTACCGGTGATGGCATCACAATGACCTGGCTGAATGAGACACTGTGACAAGTAGCTTAGCGTGTAGCTTAGTGTGTAGCTTAGCGTGTAGCTTAGCCTGTAGCCAGCTATCGCTAATGCTAAACGATAACACAAGCACACAAATACAGTTTTACAGTTTGTAAACATTGTAATATACTTATGGTTGGCACTGCTCCTTCCTTTAGGTGAAGTTTGGTGTTGTGTCCTGCTTTATATTGCTACTTTCAACCATAGAAGAAGAAGAAGTGCTCTCGTTGTAGCTGCTGAGCGTATCGGTTGTACGGAACTCAGCAGCTACAACAAGGGTAGTTCTTCTTTTCTACAGTTGAAAGTACGTCACCGGATGTGCCCGGACTCTAGTGCCCGGACGAGGAGGCGCTGCTGTTTAGAGGAGTGGTGAAATTCGCCAGTGACTTAACTAGGTTCTGTTTCGTAGAGCTCAGAAAAACAATCAAACCCTGCGCTCAGCAGTGGTTGAACTGATTGTTATGGACTTCTAGGGCTTCATAAACGAGGTAATGACGCAGATACACACACAACGCAGCATTAATTGGCACTTCCAGGCTATGTCCTGTTTAAAAGAGTTTTTAAAACCCTGACCATGAGCATGACCTTGGCCTATCACTTCCAAAAGTTACTCATCTTGAGATGTCCTCCCAAGTAGTAACTCCACCAAGTTTATAGTGGAAGTCCACTGTTGTGTTGTTGACTTATTTGTACACAGACACACACACACACACGGGGGGCAAACGGTGCGCTTGCACAGCTATGCCAATGTGCAGGGTAATTAAGGTCTTTATCTCCAACCTTCAGTGGAGAGTGGTGAAGGGAGTCACAGAGCAGGAGGAGAGGTCATTGTGCAACTGAGCCTTGTCCTCATAATAATATAATAACCTGCAGTATGTGAAGGCCGTTATTATCTCTCTGTGTTTAGATGATTAAATCCAGTTGAAAATGCTGAGCCTTTATAAAATGAGCTAAATATAGGACACACGCACACACAGGCAGACACACAGCATGCACTTCAAAAGCTACATGCATCAAGCCAGCTATGACGGTTTATGCAAATGCATTATTACATATTTGTGGATAATACGTAGTAGTCCTGGTACTCAGGCCCCCTTCATTGTCCAAACACAAGCAGGTTGGGGTATTTAAATTGAAAACTGTAGGAGTAGATGGTCATATGTTTCTGTATCCTGACTCGAGGCTGCTGACCTGTCCAGGTGAACCCTGACTCTCACCCAATATCCACTGGAATTGGTTCCATCTGCCTCTTAAATGACAAATACTTGGATGATTGAATTTTTAGTTTCCTTATCCCTGCTTCTTAATACCACAGTGGCATCAAGTCCAAACAACCTATTGATCACTGCTTTAATGTGAGCTGGATAGAAGAAATTGTAAATTATTACAAACTGTGCTGTATTCCCTATGCAAATGCTCCCCAGACTTTCTATGGAGAACCACGTTTTAAAGATGGCAAAACTGTTGTGACCCAAATCACAACATAGCAACAAGCACATTTGCACATCATTTTAAAAGTAAACTATCTTTATAAGATATAATAGGCAAATGAATTAAAACTTAATTTTATGCAATAATCTCCCATGACCCATCTGTGGGTTCTGACCCAGTTCTATCACACACTGTTAACTGCATCACATGCTCGGGCTCAGATGAACAGGTGAACGTACTCAGTGAAGATAGGGAATGATGCAATTGGAGTGTAACACAAGTGTGGGATTTTTTAAAAAGAATGAGGAATGATACTAATGCATAGTAATATTGCATTTGTAAAGCCAAATAGGAATATTTATATATTTTAGATTTATGAGTGAGGGAGTAGTTCCACTTGCATCATCACTCTCAGTTCTGTAAACATGAGGCTAGAGTCAAAGTGTCAGTGTAGTTTAGAGGAGAAGCAGCTAGCCTGGCTCAGTGCGGTAATGAAATTTGCCTATTAGCACCTTCAGAGGTTACTAATTATTTGTTTTTGTAAACTTGACAAGGACACATGCATGCTAATGTTCTAAAAACATCAGGTAGTTTGTTGTAGTTTTCAGATTTCAGTGTTTCTCATGGAGTTTCCCAAGAAACTCAGTTACAAGTTGGAGTTGTTGTGTTCGCTGTAAAGTAAAAGAATAACTTTTGGTCCCATTTGCTGCAGGTTGTGTGTGTGTGTGTGTGTGTGTGTGTGTGTGTCAAATCTGAAACCATAGGAATAACAAGCATGTATTAAAATGAACACTGAGGACATCATCATCACTGATGGTCATCATGAATACTTTTTAGGCAAAGTGAAATATAATAAAATACAATTAAATATTTTGCCCTTAAAAAAGGGGGGATAAATTATCCATTTGAATGCAAATGATATAATTGAATAAAAAGTAATAAAGCGTCATAAAAAGAGAAATGATCTGATTCCATAAAAGCCTGTGGCAGAGAGGAAAGTAATCATCATTGATTCAAAAGAACTCACAGTTGCAGCAGACCTGCAGTTTCCTGGGAGCTGGTTCCAGATAATTGGAGCGTTAAAAGTGAACACTCCTTCTCCATGTTTAGGTTTGACTCTGGGGATAGAAAGCAGACGTGTTCCAGACGACCTGCGGGAACGGGATGGGTGAGTTTTGCAGCAGATCAGAAATGTTCAAGAAAAAATATACTATACTATCTAGTCTAACGAGAAACTTAGTGTAATGCATAAAATAACTGCTTGTAGCTTATTAGCAAAATGGTAATTGTAAGTAGCTCATTGTCTTGGCACAACAAGAATATTAGAGTCGTTCCCAAAATGTCACAAGAAAACAATTCTCATACTCATTCAGTCACACGTTCAACAGCACATGAGTGCTTTTTCTATCAAATGACTCACTCTACCACTCTACCACTCAGCCACAGTTGCCCTATACCTACCCATCTCTGCAGTGGTCTGTGGTCTGAGTGGGACCACATTAAAGATGGCGGTCTGCTGCAGTTTTCAGGGTATTACCACAGCCTGCCACAGTCCGTGCTGAAATCCCTGTCGGATAACACAGAGTTCACGCTGCCCAACCACTGACACATTCCTGTGGGCTGGCCACCTTGTCACTCTCCATGACCATGACTCTTATCACTGATCACAGGTCTTGTTCAGGCATATACACATGGAAACACATAAACATTTCCAAAAGACACAGATGGCCGTGCAGAAGACCACATCCCTGTATAAACTCAAAGTCTCGTTCTCTCTGTCTCTCTCTCACACACACACACATTTTGTACAGCCTCCTTCAAAGACATCATTTCTAACCTCACCTGTAAATGAATGACCTAGCCTCAACCCTAACCCTAACCCTAACTTAAAACCATTCTAACCCTGAACCTAAAGCCAGGTCTTAACCCCACAAAAAGCCCTTTAAAGATGTGAGGAGCAACCAAAATGTCCTCACTCCATGTGGTTTATACTACAATTCTTGGTCCTCACAAAGCCACAAATGCAACACACACATCCACTCATAGATCATGTTGACTGATGCCCTTTGATCACACTGGTGTTTACCGAACCGTCCAAAATCTCCAAATCCAAAATGTTACCAGTGATGGCTACAGATGCATTTCCTGACTTAATCCCTCAGAATGTGCAGGTGAATACATTGAAGTGATTAGTGTTAATACACGATTGTCTGCTAATGGGATAACTACATTCAGAGCATCTCATCTCTAAAGACTGTGACCCATCCGTGGCAGAACCACAGTGTGCGCATTAGCTCATTATACCATGCAGGGTGGTGGAGGATATTTATTTATGGCAAAGTTTGTATCAATGTACTTGCACAGCCAGCAGCCACCTCATTGATAAAATCCACTGACGTAAGAGATGTGTTCCATATGCACATGAAAGCTGGGAGTGTTCCACACTCAGAAAGCCCATCACAAAAACAGTTCAAGTCAGAGGAATACATTTCAATACATGTTCACCAATTAATACAGTTGATGCATCTTTTTATTCTTTGGGAGTTGAAGTCATGATGAGAACTATTAGACGTTAATAATACCTACCTTGTACTTGTTTTTGACCTTTTCTTTCCCCTCCTGACATTAACATCTTACATTTACCATCACTTCACTTTCTCTGTTACTCCTGTTATTCTACCACTGCTAGTGGGCTTTGTCACTTGGAAATAAACAGTATTTTTTAATAGTATACCAGAGAAAATAACAGAGAAAATCCTGGTCACTGGTGTGATGTTTGTATGAAGCTGACCGTGCATGTTTAAATTCAGTGTCTTTTTTTGGTTTGCGATATACTGTATATTTGTCCACCTGATGACACACTAATCCTGCCAAGAGTGGTGGTGAGATTTAGATAAGAATATCTGAAGTAATCTCAGCTCTTGTTATCATGCTGGGACAATAGCATGACCTTAATCCTACACTGCAGTAAATGTGTTCTTTAATACATATATTTGAATTGCAGACTTTCTTGGTTTTTGTGAAGGAAAGGAAACGTTATCGCTGTGTGATCCTCTGCAACTTCAGAGGTCAGTGAGAAGTTTAGTTCTTCGGGTCAAACTCATGTCTCTTTTGATTAGAAATGTGTCTGGACCTCTGTGTTCTTTTGGATGAGCGATGAATGAAAGCAAAAAAAAACAATAAACTAAACGTTTCCAGTAAGTCGCTTGGGCCACCATGTGCTACCACAGCAGCGTCAGTCCAGTTTGGCTTTGATTCTTCAAATTTTGGCCGAGCATGACAAAACATATTCAGTCATTTGGTGTTTTGATGATGGTGGTGGAAAGAGCTGCCCCACATGTTTGCCCAAACACAGGTCTGCAGTTGGTTTTAGATGTAGTGACTCTGATTATGATTCACCTCAAATTCATATTCATCAAACTATCCAGAAACCACCTTCATTGCTTTTTCTAATTACTTGGGTTTTTCCTTTAAAGTGTCAGTTTGTTTGCGTGATGCTGGAAGGATTCCTGGCAGCAAGTTACCTCACAGTAGAGCTGTTCTGCATTTGAAAGTTGACCCAGTGTCTGGTCAGTTATACCGCAGCACTATAAGGGCTTCCTACTCTGTTGTGTCCCTTCTTTACTTGCTCTTTTCCTCTCTCCTTCCTCCTCCTTTCCTTTCTCAGATGTGTACTTCAAAGTGCGTCACAGATCCGGCTGTTTATTCCCAGCCTTCCTCCAGGCGTCTCTCCTCCTGAGCATCACTTTCATTTGCCACAGCTGCAATGAAGGCCTGTCAACTCTGCCACACATGCTCTGGCACATTCCATTTACACACACATGCAAAAACAACAAGCATACTTAAGTAAGGGATGTGCAATTCACCTTCTGTATTCATCCCAACACACACAAACACAGGCAGAATGGGTCAAGCAGCAGAGAGGGGCTGTGACAGGGGAAAAACTGCACACACAATAAAACATGCTCACATCTGCAGCTCTTATCCGAGCTATAAAGCAGTCTTTGCATCTTGCTTGTTCTGCTCAGCAGAATGCCCTGGGCACTGCTGAATGCATTAATTACATATGCACTGCTATAGATCCACTGTCTAACCCTGCTGATGCCTTTGCCCACCACATGTCAAGCCTAATTGCAATTGTTAACCTTAAAGTTGCTCCCATAAATGAAATTGACAATGTGTCACCTTCAATTAGCTTAGGTAATAGAATGGATTGTGTAATGCATGTCATATCTTCCTGGAGACTGTCCACTGTCCACTGTCCATAACCTGCGTGGCACAGCTGTGTTTCATGTTTCGCTGGGTGCAAAACTGAGAGAGCAAAGTGTAAAGGTCTTGGTTTTGAGCACATGTCAAATATTCATCAGCCATTTCCCCCCCCTGAGTGAGGTCTTGTGACCAGCAGCTGAATATAGCACCAGTGATCTTGGGATTCTATGTTGCGTAAAAAACGTCCAGAGTATGATCACGTTCAGATTTAATCATTTATGAAGAATGTTACATAACGTGCATGGGTTTTATTCCTGCGTCACAGATAGTTGTGGAGATTTAATATTTTAGAAAGTGCTTTCCAAACTTGCGCTCATTTTCCCGAGGAAAAGCAGCAGGGTACAGGGGAGATTTTTGTGCCCTCCACATGAGCCATGACGTGTGTGAGAAAGTTGCAGGATTGATGGAACTCTCTGTGTTCTGCAGTTTCTCACGTCCTGGCCCTCTGCACTCAATGAATAATGTAAAAATGAATGCAACAACATGGTTCAATATGCAGATCAATTATAGTGAAACTTGAAGGCAATTCATTTCAATCACTGGAGGAAAAAGAGAATATAGCTCAGCATACGCCAGTAATTTGTCACAAAAAATGGCTTCACGCACTGACTCACTGAGTCTGGGCTCAAACGGGGGGATGGAGATATTGAGGCTTGTGGGTTTAGAAAGGCTCAGTGTTAAAAAATGTAATCAAAGGAAAGAACCCCCTTAGGGCACTAAAGACAGACAACAGCAGCCATCTTAGTCATAGGCCCAGCCAGACCTATTTAGTATTATAGCTGGATGATGTACAGTACAGGGAAAAAAGGACTAAAGAGTGATGTGAAATATAACGGTTTGGGTGGCACACCAGAAGTTACTGCTGCAGTTCTATATTCACACGAGTGATGGTGTGTTTGAGGAAGTTCATCATGAGCTATAGTGCATGTTTTATAGGCCCAGTAAAGGTGTTAATAATGGAGATCATCATCCTGAGACTCCTATACCACCTACTACCATCCTTGTAAGTGAAAGGCCCTGTGTGCAGAGCTTTGGGCTCATCCATTTTTCTCAGCTACTCTAAATTAAAAAGGTAATTAGATTTGTGGACTTTAACTATTCTTTTTTCTCTTCACTTTTAAAGCACAACATTAATGGCAGTGAACCAAGCTTGACATTAACCGTTGTTCAGCTCACACACACACACACACACACACACAATAAAAAGGCATGATAGTGATAATAAAATATGATGACATATTTTTGGCTGGATTAATCTTTTGTGTGAGCTAACTTTCATTCCTTTTTAAGGGTGTCGGGTATCTGGCAATAACCAAGGTGTGACATAATGAGACGATGATTGAAACTCAACCCAACTTATATTAAGAAATAATAACAAAAGGGACAAACCTTACAGTCACATTCACAACGGGGGCTGAAGAATTTGATTTATTATGGGCGTGCTCTAAGAGCATGTTATAATTTATCAATCCACCAAATTATTTTGTATGTATTGCAAATAATATTTGGGATAAATAGTTTTTAAGCTAATACATTAAAAGTATATGTGCTTTTTTTTAGACAGTACTACAGTGCACTCTTCCCACAGCTCCTATAATGAGCTGTGGAAATTGTTTCACAAAATCAGGATGTGCTTGTTGAAGTAAAATGACAGCTCACAGTGTAAATTCTTACCCGTTCACTCCTCTCGGCAACATTTTAATGGGTTCTTCCTCGGGTCATGCCTCAGCCCTCCACATAATTTCATGGAGATTGTTTTCAAGACAAACAGATGCAATTCACCGAGCATATGATGGGTTATATTTTTTTTTTTACCAATCAGATTAGGAATTATAATTCCTTTAAACTTCTTGTTAACTGAAAAGACAACAATATTACAGTTACATTTTACTCCATACCAGTGGCATTGTGCGCAAAATATCGTATTTGAAATGGTCATTGTAATGGCAACATGCATCCTGCTCTTTGTCTGATATGTCATATGTTGGTCGTGTAGAGCTGATCATCTAAACTCATCCGACAAACAAACATTTGTTTATATTTGAAGGTTCCACACAACAGTTTTAACTAAAACAAAAGAAAATAAAGATAGTGTCCACAAGTATAACAGGCAACTCACGTAGACTTTGTGTATTAGTCAGGTGCACAAATCTAATGAGGATGATAAATAAGTGATGATAACCACTGGATTAATGATTAGTCAATCCTTCTGTTATTGGAGACACATCTGAGAGAACATTGATATTAATGAGCCAGCCAGCCCAGTTAGTTCCTAATGCATATCACATGGACCATACTGCAGCAGGCTTCCTGAGCTAATGGCTAACAGGGCTCTTTTATCTCAGCTATAGCTGCAATCCAGATGATGTAAGAGCCCAATTGATACATCATCAAAAACCAAGCATCAAAAACACAAGGAGTGTCATCCACAAAACTAACCTGAATGATTAATTCAGTGTTGCCGCTTACGTAAGACGTGTGCCTGAGAAGAGCAGGAAACATTTGATTTTACAAGTTCAGTTATATAAAACAGCTCTCGCCTGTTCATCCTTGTGTCTTTCTCCCAGCCCTGGTCATTACGTGTATTTTAAATGCAGAAATGTCCTTCAGCAGCGTGAAAGATTTTCTTTCAGATACAAAGTTTCAGTGACAACAACCACAAATGAATTGGGGAAGGTGAGGCACAATTATTATCGCAGGAAACAGTTAATCTTTCCAAAGACAGAAGGTTACCCAGGATCTGCAGATGTCCCAAATATTTACATGAGGTGTACATAGACATTCAATCTCTCTTTACGCCTTGCTTCCTCTTTTTTTTTTACAATGTGAAATAGTTTACATCCTTCCTCAGAGGTGAAACACCCAGGGAATATTCTAAACTGTTTTATTAGACGTATCAGGGGAATCTAAATATTTGTGTAAGGGGATGGGTCAGAGGCTGAGGTATTATTTGACAAAGAAGCCTGCAGAGGGCACAAAAGTGGAATTTACTATACCAACATTTTGCTTTTTAGTCTTTCCTTAAAGATAGTTTATGCTATTTGAAACAGTTGTGATAACAGTATGTTTGATTGTGTTAGCAGCATGGCTCCAAAATGTACCACTAAATCTATACTCATATGTCAACGAGATGGACTGACCTGGAATTGAAAGGACAACACACATGCAAGATACAGGATAGAAACATTAAGTGAATCTCACTTAAATCAAAATATGACCAAATACCTGCAAAACTATAAGTCTCCATTTGCATTTACGTTGACAAATAACTCAACTAGTAAACATGGTGCCTTTAACAGTATAACATGATAAGACAAACACTAATAGGTCCAGCATCAAAGAAAATAAAATGTGTTTAGTTCCCTGCACTAAATTAATCAATTCACTCAAACTCAAAATCAAATACTATTTGATTTTGTTCAAATTAAAAATGAGAAGTTATTAATCAAAGTTATCATTTCATGTAACACTATATATCCAAACTTCATTCAGGAAAATTGGAGCCGCATGGTTGCAGAAACAGCAGCAGCTGTGTTCGGCACACATAGGCAATTGTTTACGGGAGCACTTGATTTGCTTTGTGCCCAATCCAGGTTTATTTTTAGGTGTAGAACCCACTTCTGAAAGTTTTCATGGGTGCATCCTTGTGTGTTTTCAGCCATAACTGACCTGTCTCGCTTTACTAACACCATGTGCTTCTTCCACCCACTTCTGCCTATCTCCTCAGTCGTGACATAAAATGCGTCAGTTGGTGAGTGGTGTCCACAGACACAAAAACAAAACACTGCTGTACTGAGAAACACAGAGAAAGGGCTGTGTGGAGCTGATAGGCTTAATCAGCATTGTGTGAATTCACCTGACAATACTTTAAATGTAGCGTACAATTTGTTGCACATATGAAACTAGCATGGTGTAGGAATTTGTTTCTCTGATTTTTGGAAACAAAATGCAGAAAGTCTTCAATAACTGTAGTTGTGTTTACTGTATGTTATAACATTGATTAGCATGCTGAGCTCTATGTGAAGCAAAGAGAAATAAACTGGGATACTAAAGATAACTACAGGGCGCATGTGCTTATCAGTTGAGCAGTAGTAATGGATACACTGTCATGTGCACCTCGGGGATAATTGGATTTGCCCTGGCATGGCAAATTACTGCCTGTCCATGTTGTTTGCTAATTCAATCCGGTGTCACTTAACACCCAGAGTCCTGGTATCGACGGGGCCCCAGAGGCACACTGAGGCTGGTTTGCTGCATTGTGGTTCCTCCCACGGGCTGGTGTGCACTGGTGACCAGAGATGACCAGAGCGTGTTGAGGTGGCCCACCCTCTGAACTTCCCAACACAGCATGACATTGACATGATGGGGATAGTTCTTCTTCAGCAGCACACATTGATGCTGACTTCACATGTGGTGTCACGTACAGCTGAACTGGGCTGGCAACAGCTCCTAACCTCACACTTGAACACACAAGAGCACACAGGCATTTATTAGCTATGCATGTTTGTGGTTAAAGAGGTGAAAGTTCTTTTGCTGCCACACCCTCCTCTTTCAGTTGTGTCTGGAATAATTGCTTTATGGCATGAAAGGTGTTTATAGTATCACACCTCTATCATTTTGCTTTTTGGCATAGGTAACCTCGGAGCAGTGATCTGAGATAACTCTAGTGATATACTTTCCATGTGTTTGATTAAAGTAAATAACTTATGTCAGTAACTGAACTTGATTTCTACATGCAAACCACAAATTATACTTTTTGAATACGTCATTCTTTTTTCTCTGTAAACACCTACTCTGATTTTGGTTCTTACAGTTTGACCAAACAATCTCAACCAAATGACTAAGATGTTCCAACCAAAAGTTTCTTTTTTACTCAAATGCCCAAGCACTTTCCTCTCCTCTTCTCCCAAAGTTTTTACACTCTTTCTTTCCTTGTTGATGTTTTCCAACCCAAAGTCTATTCCTCTGAGCTTTCCTGTGGACTAATATTTGTCTTGCTACCTCCTCCCTGTCCATGAACATCTGGGCTGGAGCTGTGCAGCAACACAAAGTTCCTTGGCAAGCTTTTGTAACGTTTGATGATTGCGTATATAACCATCAATAGTTTACCATGACCATAAACATTCCCCTCTGGCCACCAACACACAGCTGCACAGCTGCCGTGGGATTTCGGCCATTTAGAATATTTATCTAAGGAAGATGTAGTGCTAACCAATATTATGGCAGAGTGATGCAGTCTGGTCATATGACCGATGTGACAGGTTTAGTGATTTTAGCAGTGTAAGGTCTGAGTGCGTGTACAGTAATTGCTCATTATCAGTTACATCAGTAAATCCACAAAGGCTCCCTGGGGAGTAAAACAAATAAATAAAATGTTTTCTTTGCTGCTGGAATGTTTATCCCTTAATTTTGATAGGAAGTGCTGCAGGGGGCTGATGTGTCTGTGGCCCTTTGGAGTAATAAGATTGGTCTGAGCCCTGCAGAGGAAATGAAAAACAAGCCCAGTCCTTTATTTTGTTGGGTCTTCTTGCTTTAGTGATTCTAAGGCTGAAATACTGATAGGAGAAATGAAAAGTCAAATGAAAATGACTGTGAACTGGTTGGGAACTCTGTGTGTGTGTGTGTGTGTGTGTGTGTGCAAGCGCGTGCACAGGTCCATACATTTTGGTGAATTTCTACATGTCACCAAGTCAAGCAGCACTGGGTTTGGTCCAATTTCCCCCATGTGATGGAAGTCATTACAGCTCCAGCTCACTTCTCTGATTGAAGCCTTTTAGTCACAATGGACCAATGTGACTTTGCCTGAAACAGGGTCAGCACAAGTCAGCTCAGTAATCAGGGGTTTAGGAGAGAAGAGATGTTCAATCAGACACCTCCCAGCTACACCCTGCTGCAGGTCATCAGACTGGGAATTTTCAGAGCAGCTTAACGTTTGGATGCTGCCGTCAATTACATATAGTATACTGTACGATATGCATATATAAACGTAAACTGTAAAATATCAGTGCAGAATTTTGTTTGTTATTTGTCTCTTATGTCTGTAACATTAACATAAGGGATTCAGGATTTCCTGTACAGTTTTTTTTTAAGGCTTAATTAACCTCAATGGTAATTACTTAAAGTAATGAAGGTTAATCAAAGTCACTATGCTTATCTTGGAGATAATACAATCAAAAATAAACCATATACGCTTTGTCCTAACATTAAAATACAGAGGGTACAAGTATCAAGTTGATGATGTTTATTCATCATACACTCGTGGTTTATAACTGGTTAAAGTTATAAACCTTTAACCAGTTTATAACTCCTCTAACGACACTTTTGTGATTATATAACAGAGTTATATAATCTCAGAGTGATTCTGCATCATTTGCCATCGACCTTAAATTTAAAGCTCGCTTCCTTATTCCCTTTTTATTTCAGTCAACTTCTCTCAAGTCACATTTTCAATCCAACATATGTTTCTAAGCCTGAACTGGTGTAAATGATGAAGACATGCATATACAGTGTGATGCTGGGAGTAGGTGTTTGTCTCCATAGGTGGCAGTGTTGCACAGATTTCCTGCAGCTCTATCTCCCTCTGCATGTTTGTCCAATTCCAAGCCTGTGATAACCAACCACCAAAATACTTTTAATGAACAATCCTTCTAAAATGGCATCACTCCATATTACCAATTAAGTTTATATACAATCGCAGAACATTCATAGAAATAAATCATTTTACCTGCCCCTGCAAAATGAATCTTAAGTTAAAAGCTTGGATGCAGATACTGCACAAGTGAAGGAACATTTTAGCAGAAGATCATCAATGGAAACTGTAGATTCCTGCTCATCTGCTTCATGGGGCTGACAGGAAAACAAGCCAGCTCTTTGAGCAAGAATAAACTGAGTCCTGCATTCATTTGCATTCATGTTTCCAGTAAATATAATCCTCTGTACTTCACAGACAAAGGAATCACTGTAAATCACAGTAAAGCACACTCAAGAGTGGCCACAAGCAGAGAAATGAGAGCAGGAAAAGGGATGAAGCATAGAATAAATGACCAGATTAGGACAGCATTGGCAATGGAAATAGTACATTTAGCAGATATAGGAGAGGAGGGTAGATGTGAGAAATACTGCCAGGAAGGGCTTTGGCATATATCAAGGTGTTTGTGAAGAGAGAGGGGGAACCAGAGGGGAATGACTTTATGTTGAAAGAAGTAGATGGATGTGACCCTGTAGTTAGTCAGTTTCCCTGTGGGGCCCTCAGGGGCCAGTGGCATCTCTCTCTCTCCTTCTCTCTCTCTTGCTCTCTCTCCCTTTCACTGTCAATCGTATTGCACTCCTCTTGTCCTCTGCTCTCCTTCAACATCTGGAGTCTGTTTAACATCATGACCACCAGACCCCTGCCATGACACCTCTTGCAAAAATGCCTCAGACCAGACTGTTCAGAGGGTGAGTGGGATAAACAGCACAACAACAGTGCCAATGTGCAATTGTTTTCAGCCAGTGCGATGCGTTTAAAGTCCTGTCTCCCTGTGGTTGCTCACAATATACAATTAAAATGTGTCTTCATTGTGTTCACGCTATTACTCAGTGCTGATCACATCACATCACACTGCACATCAGCAGACCTCTGTGCTCTAACTTCAAACATGTTTGACTCGAGACTTTCACATTTTTTCACAGGAAACAAATCTGTTGCTTTAATGGAAAACACTTCCAGTCCAGCATGTATCAGCCTCAGATGCTTTGATTCTCTCCGGTCAATTAATTGTCTTACACATTGTTTGTTCTAGGTTGTCTTGCTGTTGGAAAACATTGTAAATGAGTCACGTTTAATTAGTCGTTTTTACTGAAGCGACACCAGATATGTGTGTTTACACATTCCCCCGACACACACACACACACACATGCACGCACTGTGGCCTGTGAAAGCGTTTAACATCGGGGCTAGAATGACAGACTTTCTTGCTGATCAGTCAGCAAATGAGCACCACCATCCATTTTCTCTTGTCAGACAGACAACCTCTGTGTCCTCATCTGAGCCACCCCCCCTCCCCCCCATGTGCTGGCTTGTGGAAGGTCTAGGGGGTCTAGAAAGTGAGTTGTGGTCAACAGCACGAAGCAGAGTCGCTGTAAAAACAGGGGTGTAGGGATGAGACATATGCAGCTTGGCTTGCTTAGCTTTTAGTTTTTGGCACATTGACAACTGTGAAATGTATTATTGGGTTCATATGAGGCATACGTGTGCCATGTGTGTGCTGAAATACCTGATGCGTTATGGTTTGAGTTGAGGTGTGAGTTTTGTGTCAGCTTGTGCAATGAAAAGAATGGGTGTGCAGCCCCCTAAGGGTTCTGTCAGAGTAGATTTTGTGCATCCAGCTGCAGTTTGTGTGTATGAGTGTAGAAACTGAGTTTTGGCAGTGGGGGTCCACATGGGAGCAGGCGGGACTTCTTGGGCACCGTGCCTTTAACAGTAAAACATTTCAGAGCCTGTCCGTCACAAACCTAATGACTTCAGCAGACAGAGCCTGGATTTTTGGCTTTTTCCCACCACCACCAACACCAACAACCATAAAACACTGCATGTTTGGAATGCAGAACATGAGTCCTGCGGACATGACCAGCAATGCATAGATCACACACTAACCAGGAAACACGGCGGCTAACACAACAAAGTGCTCAGAGCTATTTTAACATATGTGCTTTTATTTTTATTCACATGTACTAAGAACACGCCCACAACCGCATGCCCATGTGCAATTGTGCATGTATTTATTTTATGTTACTTCTGTTTTATGTATTGTGTTATGTTCTGTACTTTAGTTGCTTTTATTATTTCATTTTATTTTTATTGTCAAGCACTTTGTGATTTTATTTCTGTGAACGCTGCTATATCAATAAAATGTACTTAATTCACTTACATACTTACTTACATCTGTGAGTGTTTTCAGAAGAGTTATACCAGCAGACCAGTCCCCCTCACCTTTAACCCCTAACCTACAGAAGCTAAAGAAAGGGTTTGTTTTGGCAGACAGAAAACAACCCAAGGACATGGACAATGAGGAGGAGTTTGCGTGACAAAAAGGCACAAGAAAGTGAGGTAGACTTTAAGGTAGAGCAGTGTCTGTCAATCTTGGTCCTCGGGAAACACTGCCCTGCATGTGTTAGATGTTTCCCTGCTCCAACACACCTGATTCAAATAGTCAGCTAATTAACGAGCTCTGCAAAAGCCTGGTAACGAGCCATTTATTTTAATCAGGTGTGTTGGAGCAGGGAAACATCTAAAACACGCAAGGCAGTGGGTCCCGAGGACCTGGATTTATAGTATGCAGCATTTTTCTGAATAGTATTAATCCAAAAATATCCCCTGTCAATCATCCTGCTGTTTTTTATCTGCCAGTATTTACCATTTGTTTATCCTCCAGCCAATGACAGCAAGGGGGGGTGGGATCAGTTCAATCAGGCTACAGCCTGGCAGCTATCAGAAGCTGCAGTAATGGCAGATACAGAGCGTAGGAAATGCTAACTCTAATGAGGCTGAACGCCATGCAGCCAAATCCCGTTCAAGCACCACTGTGAATCTGGGGTTGGCCTTTTTGCACTGGCGAGCCCAAAGGAAGAGGACGGGGATGAAGTGGCCTCTTTGCTGTTAGACAAGTAAGTGCTAGCGGTTAACATAAGTAGCAATAATAGCTGTAGGTTCTGATAAACTAACCATGGAGGTCTGTAACACTGAGTTTGAGCTTTGAATCATGCAAGCCACCACTCACAGCTAATGCAAGCTACTGCAATCTCGGTCTGAGGCAGTTTGACTAATTCATTTACAAGCCCACATATGAAAATCCATTCCAGGCATAGTTCCACAATGTACCTGCAGCCAATGTGGCCCAAGTGTTAAGTAAGTAAGTTTATTATCAGAGAATTTGTGCTGCTGGTCGTGAGCAGGGGAGGAGGGGCCAACTGTCTCTGCTATGTTCACAAACACCAGTCCACAACTCCTGCATTCTTGGCCTTTAAGACAGTCCAAAAATGAAGTGATCATTAAACTACGAGAAAGTGGAAACAAGCTGATTAGCTTTCTGTGAATGAAGACAGACAACACTGTAGTGTCAAAGAATCATGTCAAATTCCCTAGCATGTGTCCATTAAAGTTCTTTATCCCGACTCCCCTCCGTCACACAGGGTAAAGATGGAGTTGGGTTACTATCCTGACCTCCCATGTGGCTTCAAGAGAGCGAAGGAGGTGCTTTAATTGCGTTGAACTGTAAGAAACGGTACATGTGAATCCCTGGATTTGCTCCTTCAAAATGTAGACAGGATTGAAGAAACTGTGCAAATATGCTGGCAAATTTATGCATGAAGGTAAAAGAATTTAAATGAAAACGAAGACAGTTTTTCCCTCTTCAGTTTATTAGAAAAAATAAACCTGCAGAATATAACAGCAGGTGAAATGAGAGGTGAAGCCAATCAAATTCTGAGTTACACAGGGATTGCTGTCATTAGTTTGTGGTCCCCATCCATTGTAACAGGTCACCACCTTAGAGCCAGCTCATCCACACAATGTTACTATGGAAACCAGGAGGAGGAGATTCACATACTTCATTCTTCTTCAGGGTAACTGTTTCTAATAGATAGCAATAGTGTAATAGTGTAATAGACACTTTTAGTTGGATTACATTTGTTTGTATCGTGCCAAACCACATCATACATTATCTCAAGACACTTTACATCTTAAGGCAGAGACCTTACAATGTTACAGAAAGAAGAGAAGAGTAACACCATGAGAAAGCCCTCAAACATAATGATGAATCAGAGAGAGAGAGAGCTCAGTGCACCATGGGAGTTTCCTCAGCATAACTAAAATAATTCAAGTTCCCCTGAGCCAGCCCTAACTATAGGCTTTTTAAAAAAGGACAGTTTAGGTCTAATTTTATATGCAGCGAGGACGTCCGCCTCCGACACTGAGAGCTGGTTCCACAGGAGACGAGTCTGGTAACTGAAGGCTCTGCCTCCCAGTCTAGGGTTACAGGCTCAGAACCACAAGGCGGCCTGCATTCTGGGAGCAAAGTGATCTATTGGGATGGTAAGGTACAATCATCATGAAGTGCTTTGTATGTGAGGAGGAGAATTGTTTAATTAAATTTGGGAGGCAGTGGAGAGAAGCTGACACTGAAGTTGTGTCGTCTCTCCTTCATTTTTAGATTTTAACAGACTTATTGGAACATCCCAGTAGTCAAATATGAATGTAATAAATGCTTGGCCTACTTTTTTTTTAGTGTCCAATTTTACTTATGAATAAAATAAAAGAAGAATAAAAAGTTTTTTACTGTGGAACTTAAACCCAATGTCATCCAAAGGGACAATATGGTCAGATAATATATATCTCCAACATGTTTTAAGTGGAATAAATTGTAAGGCTTGTTAGTACATTCCGAAGTCAGAAAAAGGAAATAATGTCATATGAATTCATTTTCATTTCCCTTTTAAGTTATCCCTCCATTCGTACTTTACACTATGACATGCTTTATTTCACCTGTTTTTGGAACTTAAAATCATCCTCATTTATTTCATGCGACTAATATCCTTCCTCTGTTTGCCTTGCGGCTATGTCAAATGCTTTGTCTCCAGATGAACTCGTTTGAGTTGCTTACAAAAACCTAATAACTCAGTGTGAGAGAGCGGCACTGTGCTGACATGCAGATCACACTGATAATGTCACAATGGCTGTTTTTATAGTGGGGCTCTGTGAATGAAGGGCCCCCCGAGGTACATCCCAGGTTAAAAAACACACATTGTCATTGGACTGGTAAATGAAATCATATTGGTTCTCTCAAAGAAACAATTTAACGATTCAGTGACCGCAATCTTCACCGAGTCAACAAAGCACCACAGCTCGAGTCTCTCACCCATATACAACAAAAATAAACTGCAATTCTTGGCCAAACATATAATTGCTATTACTTTCGGGCCATCGGCAACAGTTTGGGGGAGGTTTTCATAACAGCAAACAATAATGCATCATATCCATGTATTTCCACAGGGTAAAGATAGAGGGCAGTGTTTGTCTTTTCATGTGGAGGAGCAGAGATGAGAGCCAGAAATAAAGAATCATTTTTACAGCATCAGATTAAAATAAAAAGGGATTTTTTTTTGAAGTGTGCCCATAACTGTGCTCACTTTAATATTCAAAAAGGAGAATGCACAATTAAACAAATAAAAAAAAGGCCTCTCTGTCACCACACACTGCTGGGTGGAGTATCTCTCTCTCTGACGCTCTTATTATGGTTTGTATCGCTACAGTACTTTGTTGACCCTAAGAATACTCGCTTACCTTAATGATGGCTCTTGTACATTTGTTTCCTTTGAAGAGAAACACTGAGAGCATCTTAAGAACTGTCTCGAGTGCATGTGTCTCTCTTGAGGAGTTAAGAGTGCTATGGGTTTTGAGTGCTGCCTCATTAACCCTGTGTGTGTGTGTGTGTGTATGTGTGTGTGTGTGTGTGTCCAGCACGCTCTCTTTCTATGCTCAGGAGTATTGAGAACAACAAATACAAATCCCTTGACTCTAAAATGGAAACAACAGAAATGTGATTTGACACAGATTCACATCAACAGAAAGACAAATACTTGTTGTTCAGATGTGGGCTCGGTGTGACTGTCAATGTTGGAGCCAGATCAGATGTGGTTTTTATTTGCTAAAACAATTCTTTGTTTATGTGACGTCTCTGATCCATGGTTTCGGGAATACTGACACTGCTTACATGGTTTAGGTGAGTTCAAACCAATGCTTCCTTACAGTTTAACACTTTGAATATAACATTGTGTTGTAAAGCCACTCAGTGTTAGTTCACCTACAAGTGACCTTAACTGACATCCACATCCTCTCACTGCATCCCTGCAAACAGATAATCAAATCCCCCTTTGTGTGTCATCGCCCTTCTTTCTCTGATGTGACAAATGTGTGTTGCTGACAGCCATTTGACATAATGAGGTTTTGCATCTGTCTCAGCTCAAGTATATAAAGTCACTGTGCTTGTTTAAGCCCCGTTTTTCCTGCTGTAGGTGGATAAAATCACAGCTTGTTTCTTGATTGGACAGTTAACCTTTTGATGTGTCTGCCAGACATTCCAGTGGAACCTCTCTGAGTGATTTATGGAGGTGCTGGAACACACTCACAAGCGCATACAGTATACACACACACTGATTGCCTCCCCGCAGAGAGGCACAGTACTAGACGGGACACAGGCCTGGTCTGTGCTGCAGGATGGCGCAGACTAAACAGTAAACAGACACATCCAAGGACAGAGTTTACAGAATTGCACGGCTGAGTTCCTCGAGCCTCAAAGAAAACAAGCGAAACAAACAAAATCTCATGTTTTCCAAATGCAAAATGTTCATAATCCTTCATATTTCTTTTGAAACTGAAAACCCCCTTTGACATACGTGTTTGGACTGTGTCAATCAATGAGCACTATATGTGCAGTTGTATTCTGTGAATCTGTGTGATTCTTGTGTTGTGTTGTCTCCTCAGCGGAGTCTCTGTGGTGCAGCCTGTTTAATAGAAAGATCTGTCTTTATAATGGGAACCCTCTCTAAGGGCCCTGGCTTGCTGCCAGCAACCCCAAATGCCTCTCACTGGCTGTTGGTTTAGCCGTTGATCCCTGGAAGTGGCAGTGGAGGATCATGGCTGCATTGGAGCTCTTATAAATCACAGGATATGGTTAGTTTTACTGTGGTTGATTTTCTTACATCTCCACAATGGACTCGGCCGCTCTAACAAAGCCGGGATGCTTTTTACCCATGCTTAAAATAGTCCCCTGTCTTCAGCTGGGCCTGTAAACCAGCAGGCCACAACGCAGATCTGCATCTTTAAAGTTTCTTTAGCCTCTTTAACGTTCGTTAGTCTCAGTCTCACAGTATAGACAACAGAACCCCTAAACAAAATCCCCTCCACTATTCCTCTTATCCATTCATGTGCTAACCTCCTACACACAGTCGCAGACAGAAAGGCGGGTACACAGAGAAGCTGAGATTACAACTGTCGCGGCTCATGCTCTCTAATCAAAAGCAGAAGTTGAGACGTCAGTTACAGCCAAAGAAAATGAATGTGACACTCGCTGGTACACAGTGTAATGTCTGCGTTTTTCTAGTTTTGGAGACTTTGAGCTATTTGTGACTTTTGGGGTTCATCGTCGTGACTGCTGCATTCAGTGGGATGATACACATCTATTCTGTGGAGTGTTTGAAAAATTGTGTCATTATCAGTATTACATGGTATTGCTTTACTCAGTAATATATAACTGCAATATCATTACTTTACACTGTAACAAGTTATGTATATCGCTATTATATTATAAATGTGTTACTTGATCACATATATATATAGGATAAGATGATGTGTACATTCCGCAGGTCATATGGAAGTAATATGCAGTTCACTTTGCAATTCCTACTTTTTAAAGTGGCTTCAGTTCCAAAATATACTTGTTTTACATTACTTATTTACAAATATCATATAGTAATATATTATATAATACAAAATCATTACTTCTAAAATTCATACCGCATGAGAAGTAACTTATTACTGTTCCCGGAGTAACTCACTTAATACTGGTCATCATTTAAAAGAGTTTTCCTGAAGAATACATTTAAAACTATTGGTGGACTTGCAACCAAATAAATGAATGTATGGATATTTATTAATGTTCATTTCCATATTGTGAAAAAGCATTAAACAAAAAAGCATTGTTTAATGTTCACATATTAAATAAAGTATATCATCCCATCTCCTCACATCAGGCCCTCAGCTAATCTTGCTCGTCAGGCTGTTTCACTGTGTGAGGGCGGCAGCTTTGCCACCCACAGCCCCTCCCTCTCTGCAATGAAAAGTGTTATGAATGTATGTGTCTTAATTCTCTTCTACTAATGTCTGTGGGTGGCAAATTTAGGGTGGGCTGTACTGGGGCCACTTAAATAGCAAAACCGTGTCCAGTTTAACTGAGCTGCTCTAAGCCGATTTTTTAAGGTCACATTGGCACCAATGGGGGATTAGTTTGGTTCAGATCAATGTCTGATTGGGATCTTTCTCTCTGCCATTGCCTCCCTCTGTCCTGTGAGAATGCAGCCAAAGTCTTGCGATTTGTACTTGGGGAGAAGAAAGGCTCTCCCCTCCCATGGAGGACAAAGGCACACATTAGCTCAGTTTTGCTGTTTTTTTCTCCTGCAGCACTAAAGCTTGAAGCCTAAAGGATCAAACGTATGAAGACATGACCACTGATGGCACCCCACTGCAGCTGCTCTAGCTACTGTTGCACTGTGGACATGTCACATGCTTGGTTTGCATGTGTGTGTGTGTGTCACTGTGTCCCAAAAACCTTGTCCTTGTGAAGCAGAACCTTATTTCTGAAGAACCAGTTAAGTTTAGGACTAGATGTGAGTAATGGTGAAGGTGGAAGTCAATGTGAGTGCTTCAAGGGAACGCTGCATGAACAGCAAGTGCACACAAATGTAGCGAATGTCTGGCTGTAAACATTTTTTAGGTTGTGAATTTGTGCCTCTGGACAAGTGCCGTCCACATTGGTGGAATGATAATCATTCCCTACAGGACTTCAACATGATGTTTCCATTGAATTATAACCTCCTGTCCACACAAATGAAAACCAGCACGATGTAATGATTTTCAGTGGAAGTAATTCTTCTCTTACATAATGGTTGTCTTAGTAATGTAATATTCAGAAAAAGTGATTAAAAATATTCCTTATAAGTTTGTGGTTAAATCACAGTCAAAGCAAAAATTTGCCTTGGGCCTTGAGCTGAGAAAGAGCCTCCGAGGACAGGTGGTTATGTGAGTCCACAATTTTGTGACACCACCCTTAAATTTTAGGATCAGCTATGAACAGGAGAATGCAATGACACCATGGTTGGAAACCTTCTAACTAAGCCTGATGTCACCAGCTTGCTCTGATTCTGTACCTTTAAATGTTTGATTATGCTGCCTAAAAAGTCCCTTCAATGGCCTTGATGGACAGAATATTCAAACATTTAAAGATATTGATATTATTAATAAAATAAATATGTTAATATAGGAATTTGAGAGAGAGTCCAAGAGTTCTGTGCCTCCTTAACCCTAACTCATAACCTGTTCACAGCCTTACACCTGTAGTTTGATGGTCACATGGCGGCACAGAGTTGGACAACGAATGCAATACAATGTGTTTTGCATTTTTAGAGATGGTGATATAGACTTTGGTGTCAAGTATGAAACTACTGTCTGTCCTTTCGCATCCGATGAGAGGAGTTTAGAACAGAGAACTACAAACTGCAGCTTAGATTCCTCAAGTTTTATTATACGTCACATTATATGTTCAGTACTTATAAAGGAAAACTAAACTTAAAACTGAGAGCAAGAGATCGAGAGAGAGAGAGGGAGAGAGAGACATGACATTCTGTGTCATGCATCATCAGTTGTGTTAGTTAGTTTTAGTTCAGTCTCACTTCCTGTTTTATGTTGTGTTAGTCAGTTTTAGTTCAATGTCACTTCCTGTTTTATGTTAGTTAGTTTTAGTTCAATGTCTCTTCCTGTTTTATTTTGGTAAGGGGTTTCTCTACTTCCTGTGAGCACCTTGTCTGTCTTGTTCTGTGTCTCGTCTGATTGACGGATTGTGTTCACCTGGTGCTCATTACCCTCGCTCCCTTCTTATTCTCCCTCGTCCCGCTTTCGTCTGCCAGTGTGTCTTACGTGTGTCATCAGCGTCCGTGCCTCGTGAAGTCAGAGATCTTGTCGTTGTGAAAGTTTAGCTTACGTTTTGTTTGTTTTCTCAGTCTTTACCAGTCTAGTTTTTAGCTTAGCATTTAGCTATTTCCTGCTTACCTTTTGTTTGTTGGTTAAAGGAGATAATAAATCTCATTAAAACCACCTTCTGTTTCTGGTCTTGTGCATTTGGGTCCAAGCCTTATACAACATTCTGTGCAGTAGCTTCTCAGTGCATTGTGTGTAGAGCCAGGTATTGAACCCCCAACCTCCTTTAGAATACAACAAAAATACAAGGGAAATCGAAACTCAAATCTTTCATTACCATCATTTTGACCCAACTTCCTATCAGGGGAGAAAGCTGAATGCACGTGTCAGTGGATGGGCTGGACTCGTAGAATCATATTCATAATCAGTGATTTATTCACGGTGAAGATGCTGAAAAACTTCATGTTAAAATCAGATCGGAGCAGAACTATCATCGAGTTCTCACGTTTCTTTGTTGAGAAGAAAGGTCACAGTTCATCCAGGGCCTTAAAGCATGGAGAGATAATTGCCGGTGTACATGGAGAGTGAAATGTTTTCTTTGTTCATACAATCACAGCTCAGCGTATCATTATCCAATCAAAGAGGAGACCAACTAAACAAATAAGGCAGACCATAATGACAATGGAGATGCAGAGTATAATCTGTAATTTCACTCCAAGGCCAGAGGCGTTATTCAAATAAAAGAGCAGATCAGAAATTTGTCAGGTAATTTGTCTTCTTCTCTGTGTGAACACATTATGTGATTTATGCTGCCACAACACACAGTGCATAAATAAACGAGTTTACACAGTGAGGTTCCCAGCAAAGACTGAAAATAAACACAGAGGGAAGCACAAAACCAAGACTCAGTGAATTCCACAGCAACAACAATAATATTCTTAACATTGTAATTATTCTAAAAGTATGATTTAAGTTGTGGAAGTCTTTGTCCATGTACATTTGAATCGTGGCTGTTTGCTGATGCGACACTCTCAAGTGACTTCAAGTGACAAACAAACTACTCTAGAGCGTACGACGGCTCTTGCGTCCATAATGGACTCTCCTCCCCTTCAGTTAAAGACCATTGAGAGCCTCAGCAACTGGGAGTGTTTGTCTCCTTGTAGTAAACTGGTGAGGGTTAGTTAAATTAGGGTCACAGGTCACAGGTCAGCCGCAGCCCCAGTGGAGAATAGGTTTAATTGACGATCAACTACCTCGGGCAATATTAGTTTTGAGAATCAAAATGTGGTGAACACAATGTGTGACGTCTGCATTAACACTTTACAAATGATATTTACTGCTACGCCTAAAGTTATCAGGCAGACTTCCAGAACTAATCACTTAAAATCTTGTATTTAAAAAAGCTGAGAATTGGCCTTTTTCGAGGGCAGTGCATGCAGAGAGAAGTTATGAACTTAACACTTTTATGACAAACCCTTAAAGGGATAGTTCTTTTTTTTTTTTCTTCAAGTGTGTTTGTGTGAGGTATCGACATATTATCAACACCGACGGCCACACTCACCATCACACATGCTGCTGTTTCTAAGGACTTGACTCAGAGAGAGACCCAGACACTTAGCAGGGACAGATGGATTAGATTTAATGAATTTGACCACTTAACAAAAGGCTCATTAAATACACCTGCTCAAGTCTACAACATCTTCAGAATAAGGTTGCCACATTATCTCAGCTGTAGACTTTGCCAGTTGCAAACAGAAACTGCTCACTCTCCCCCCAAAAAAGTCCCAGTGTAGAAGTTGTTAATCCACTGCTGACTCCATCATCAACCGTGGCTTCATCCACATCTACCTTCAGATTTGACACAGAGTATGGTGAGCTTGAGCCAAAAGCAAAACACTGAGTTTAACAATTCTATAAAGCTCTGTAGAGGAAAGGAACTGCCTTTTCACACAAATACAGTTGTTCATAAAATTATAATGCTTGTATTTGATTTAAATAACACACTATCTTCCCAAAAACACTAACATCAACAAATGAAATGCTCAATTAATTCATTAATCAATTAATTAATTAGTGACAATTCCTTGTTTACAAAGACAAGAGACACAGCAACCCTCTGTGTTTTTAGGTAAAACTCCATGGGAGTAGATGGGATGTAATTGGTGTCAAATGTTGTAGTTTCCTCTGGAAACTCTGTGTTTGCTTCTGTTGTGTTGCAGTAAGTCTCCAAGGAAACAGCTGCAAGAAGTCAGAGCTTTTCTAAAACGCCTCTGCCACAGGCAAATCTCTGATTGACTGAGTGCGTTCAGTGCCATAACATGAAATGGTGTGAGAAGTTGTAATGCAGTGATACTTCACACAGAGCTACAGGCCAAATATGAGTTTGAGTATTTTGTTAGGATGCTCAACATGGTACATATGTTCATGTCACGATCCCTGGTCGATCTTAGGTGAACATTTATTCATTTTGGAGTTTTTAGTTCTACTTTTCTTTGCTTCCTGTTTCATGTTGAAGTTGTGCTGTCTGTCCTGTCTTCCCTGATTGTCTGCCACGCCCTCATGTGTCACACCTGTGTTTGATTGCCCCTGCCGCTCTGTGCTCCCCTGTGTCTGTGCTGGGTCATTTAGTTAGATTTGTTGGTTAGTCTTTGGTTACGATTCAGTCCTCAGTATTTTGCATGTGTTCCTGGTCATCCCATGTTTCTGCATCATGTTGTTTTTTTGGCTTATGTTTCACTGACAGTTCATAGCAGAACTAAAGGGGGAAAATACATGTTTGTCCATACTATTATGTGTAATAAAAAAAATGTAAAGATTAAAATGTGAAACCATTACTGCATGTCACATCACAAGGACCATCCTTCATGTAATCTTCAGTGTAAGAGGCGTCTCTGTCTGCTTTTTCATAATCGAAGGTCAAACCCAGACACCATTTACTGACAAATGTCTGTTTCCACATTTTTATTTCTTATTTATGTATTTGTTTTATTCTGTCAATCATTATATACCATCACTAGCTTTGATCACTTCAGTTGACTGATCCCTGACTTGTTTCACAGACTGAATGGAATGCAGTGTTGTCTTCAGTCCTTTCTGCTTCCATCACAACAGCATCCTTCTCACTTCTTCCATCTCCATTTTTGTCCAATCCCATTTCTATAATATTAAAAACTCTCCTAAAGAGCACAGTTTGTGGTATTGGGAAATTCACCTCTCATCTCACAGGGCAATATCTTGCAGATATAAAAACAATTACATCTCAAGCGATAAATCAGCTTATATGTCCCTGTCACTGTCCTGTCCTTTGCTGCTGGGATCTCGTCAACAGTCCTGCCTAATGCACTGCAAATTTTTGTTTGGTCTGACAGTGATGGAAAGTGACCTTGTACATTCCCCTTGCTGTCCTTGATGCTCGCTGGCACTGTACCAGTACGTGAGGAGGAGAGATGGGCTACAGGCCACCAGATGATCTGGAGGATTGCACAGCAAAAAGACCCAAGTCTGCATACTAAGTTCAAAAGGATGCAAACAATTGTCTCTGATGACGCAAGTCACTAAATTATTTAGTGTTACAAAGAGCAACCAAGCAAAACTATTGGTTTTGGACAATTTTGCAAAACACAGAATTACATCTATTGACTTTTGCTATTACTTAATTATCTATAACTGAGTTGTTTGATTTCTTGATGTATCAAAAATCTATTGAACTATGACCCCAAACATACTGTTTCCCGCAAGCTTGCTGTGCAGGCTGATGGACACCTTGCTTCCCACTTTCTTACTAAAGGAATAAATGTGTTTGTTTTACCCATGGATTAGTTTTCCGGGTATGAAAAGGAAAGATTGACAGTGCACCTGTGGGCTGCCAGTGAAGAAATGACCCTGATAAAAAAGGGAGGGGGAGTGGCCGCGCAAGAGGTTCCTCAGCTCTGCAAACCACTTCAGTTCTCACTTGAGTGCCTCTCTTTGGGCCTTAACCCACATGGACCCCCACCCCACAGCTTCAGATTGAAATTCCTCCACTCTGCAAGACCCTGTGCTCCCCCCTTCCCCCAGTACTCGGCACACACCAAGGGGCATTCAAAACGCATTAATGGGAAACAGTGAAGAAAAACAAAAAACAAAAAAAGGAGAAAAATCTCCTTAGCAACATAATCTAGACGGCCGGACAAGAGGAGAAGTGAAAGGAAAAGAAAAAGAGAAGGGTGGTGGTGCCATTTAGAGAGGGAAGAAGAATTGGACACAAAGGCTCAGCACACAGACGGCAACAAAATTGAAAATTAACACAGAAGAAACTGTTCCTTTTTTCATGGGAGCACAATCAGCTACATTAAACCTGAGCCCAGCCCCGCCTCCTCCTCCTCCTCCTCCTCTTTGCCTAGCCCTCCCTCACTTGTGGTAGGAGGCTAGTCTGGGACTCTGCCTTGTTTCAGAGAACTTTGGATGAGAGTAGCAATAGAAAACGCTTGATTTCAAGTTTCACACACTGGACGGAGAACATTGTTAGAAATAAAGCAAACTTGCATTTCCAAAGCATTTGCATTGCTTTTTGGAGATTGGTTGCTTTTACCCATTTGCCAAAATCTAAAAATTGTCCCACAATTACTGCAAAAGCACTTGGGAGCAATTAGAGCTTAGACTAAACCTTGTTACCTGCAAATCCTCCTGTAAATGTTTGGAGATCTTATCTGCATGTCCACAAACACTTGTTGGGGATTAAAGTTGCCTCGTCTAGCCTTTAGACAAACACAGTCCGGCTTAATGAACTCAGGGTCTGCAGCAGGACAATGCAAATGTCCTTTAGAGAGACGGACAGTCTCATAGCTTGGAGAGCAGTGGAAGAAAAAAAACAATAACAAGAAAAACACCCGGTCCCAGTGATTCCACAAAGATGCCAATGTACTTTTACATTACCTGTCAGAACGATCACGTTGTGTTAATTTGTGTATATTGGAGAGCAATTAGCATGAATCAGGAACTCTGGCCACCAGCACCTCTGTAAATGACCTCTGACCTTGACTACATGATCAGCCCATTGAGACCAGGGCCTGCTTTAATTAGGAGGTCATTAAGAGCCAACCTCAACACACCATGGGACCACATAAAGCCGGCACTCACTCCCACCTGCAGCCACAGGATCTGCAATTCTCATTCAAATATAACTGACAGCTTCAGAAAACTATATACACTATGTCTGGTTGTATTTATTCAAATTCAAGTCCATGCCAGGTTTGTGCTCTTGTGAAAATAAGATGGAACATGACTGACCTCATCAGTATGAAGTCTATTTATTTGTCTACAAATCGAAATATTAGTCAAAACTGAAGATGAAGGAATAAACCAGACATAAGAGGTATTTGTTCGTTTTCCACGTTTACTCAGCACTGGGTACAACATTGTTGCTTAAAGGTAAAATGGAGGTTAAACTCTGAATATCATTCATAGGATGAATTATAGAGGAAATTAAAAGAAAAAAAAAACTTTGAAAGGTGGGTTAGTATAAAGGTGGAGAAAATAGATGACAAGGGAAAGAGTGATTCCAGAGCCCTTTTATTCAAGCCTCTGATTTCACACTTGCACAAAGAGCTTTGGGGACGTTTCATCCTTTTCACATTTCTTCTGCATTTATTCAGTGTTATTCTGCAGTGCAGTGTCTCCTATATGGGAGAGGGAGCGCTGCCCGGTGAGGAGTCAGCTCCATTCACAGCTTTATAAATCACCTCAGCATGTGGAGACCATGGCCAATCGGCCAATTACGCCCCCCTGACACACCGGGGCTGATAAAGAAGGCCCAGGACAATGGGATCACAGGCCAGATAAACGACCCTTTAATGAAGTCGCCCACAAAACAGGCCAAAACCGCGCGCCCCACTTACGTATTCCATCATGCCGTTGCCCTCACATTTCCTCTTGCTCAGCCGCCACGGCAGGCACAGCTGGGGAGAGGGAGACACAGAGAAAGAGAGGCAGAGTGGGAGAAAAAGGAGAGAAAAATGACTCTGTGCTCTGACACTGCTAAGCCCCCTACCCAAGGCCCCTTTCAGACTTTTGGCCGAACAAAAGCATCTGTTGCCATACTGTGCCGCTCAGACCCCCCTTCACACACATATACTCCACTCGGGTGAGGAGCCTCACAGGAGCTAAAAAAGGCAGCACTGGGCCGTATGCAGCTGAGGCTGCTCACCTTGTGGCACAACCTATTGTGCGCCCCATCCCAGGAGCTTCTCCATCCATCTTTGTGTCTCAGGGACAAATAGAGAAAGAGGGAGAGAGAGAGCGCAAGAGAGAGCAAGAGAGAGAGAAACTTTGTATGACAGAGTGAGAGTTAGAGAGAGGGGCACAAGACTGCAGCTGCAGAATGAATAGGAGAGGGAATGAAGGGATGAGGTGGGAGTGAGAGAGAGAGAAGGGGGCAGCTGCAGGGTGGTCCCACCCCTCCATCCGTCCGTCCACCTCGAGAGTGTTGTTTGGCTTTTCCTCAGACTCAGAACACAAACAACGTGCTCTGAGCTACACGCTCAGGTTATAACTGTAACACCACAGAGGGAACAGAGTAATAAAAGAGCAAATGTGTTTGTCTAACATGTTTCAAAATAATCTGAGACAGAGATACATTATTGACCTTTTTGCATCCCATTTTCCTCTCTTCCACCTTTAGCAGCATTAACGCTGCAACCTTTGGTGATTTTTGTTGATGTTATGCTTCAACCTCCTTTTAGTCTTCATGAACAGAAATGATGTAACATGTATGATGCATTCTTCTTCTTCAAAAATCAATCAATACTAGACCAGACTGAGGGAGTATACTTGTGTATACAGCAGCAGCAGCAGCAGCAGCGCAGAGGGGACAAGACGCTTTCATGCAGTCATGAAAAACGACCTGCTTTTTTTTTGAGCAACAATTCACTTCTGAAACACTGGGCACTTCTTTGTGTTTTCAATCAATCAATTCAAATCTTCCTTTCTGACAGAACGATAGAACAAGCTGTATGAGCTGCATCCTCAATTAAGCTATGTGACGTTAACACTCAATGAAACATCCGGACCACTGAGTTTACATACCTAATTGCATAGGTGCTTCCCCAAGTGGAAATAATCTGGAATCTGGAAAAAAGTAAAAGAGATTAATAATGTTCTTCCTCATGTTCTCAAAGCATCACAGGAGGAGGTGAGATCTCAGCTCTGGGCAAAAGGCCGGTCAATAATATCTGCTGGTGTTTTTAATTTACTAAACCAAGCTGGATTACAATGCCTCTTATATAATAAATAATATTTAGCACAGTAAATTAACTTGTGACTTGTAAAATTCAATTAGCTAAGGATATGCTGCATTTAACCTGCATTTAAATGTGTAACATGTTACTATGAATAGGAGTGTGTTTCAATAAATGGTGAAACGAAAATAGCAAAGTTTTATTGAAGAATGTTTTGGCTGGTGTAGAGAAAGAGGAATTTGGGCTCTTTACGTTGTTTTTTACACAATTGACATGAAGTGGTGAGAATAATAGAGTCTCTCTGCATCCACAGACATTTCAGGGGGCATCCCCTCATAGTTATTAAGACATGATTCAAATATTAAACATCAACATGATAGAAAATAGAATCATATATAAAATGTAATTAATATGTCACATTATGGGAAAAAATGTTGCCATTTATTACATTGCACATTTAACTGTTTTAATAACTGAACATACACTGAAAATACAACTTTTGTCCTCTATTAAGGAGTATTTTATAAAAATGTTACAGTAGGAAATTACAGCTATCAGTACTGAACATTGACTTGATTGAGGACATTAATTAACCTTTAATTTTCTTCATGTTTAATTAAGAATTAATGCTATGGGCCACATAAAAAAAATCATCAGGCCAAGTTGCTGTATTGCAGTTGATGTTGATATGTGTTGTTTTTACCTGATGATCTGGAGAACGACTGGTCATTCTCTGGAATGGAAGGGTCGCCAGAGGTGGATTGGCAGTTGCTTGTCGTCGGTGGCGTTCCTTACACCGCGCCACAGGCCGCAGCAGGGATCGTTTTCATTGAAAATGTTCTCAATGCATTGTTTGTACTCCCACTTTGCCAGTGTGATGCCCATCGGACCTCCTGTGCCTCTCCCTGTCTCCCAATCTCAATCTCAATACCGTGTCCAGGCTCTGAGAGGATTTTAAAAAAAATATAATTACATTTTTGATATTGCAATACCCATGCAGAAGTTGGTGTAAGACAGGACTGTAGTGGTGGAGTGCTCATTGAATGGATGTTCAAAAAGCTCCAACCCAGTGTCTATAAAGCAGTCCTGCAGGTGTGAGGAACCTTTTTTGGTCCAAATCTGCACTGTTTTGGTTTGTGGTTTTGTTCTGCTGATGAGGGGTTTATAGGTTGGGGTCAGGAATAAAGACAGTCGTCTGACAGTGTGATCTTTATAGGTGCACATCAGAAGCAAAGGTTCCTTAGACGTTAGGCTGCACGAGGACTAGGCGCGCCACCATTCGGCGTCTTGCATGGACCATATAATGAAGCTAAAAACTTTTTTTTGAGAAAATCCAAGGTTGAAGTTTGTTTGTTTTTCTGATTTAAACGTAGATCAAGTCTTACCCAAATGTGCTCTTACGGTATCATCACTGTAGAGTTATCTTTCCCCTGGCCACACAAACTTTTCTCACTCACACTTAAACCAAATTTGCTCTGTTGAGCATTGTCATGCTTCAGAATGAGACTTTTAAGAGTGTATTTAGCATTCAGGTTTGTTCATTCATTCCTTTGTCTCAGCCAGGATATCTTTGTTTGGCTGCTCCTCTTCAAACCATGGAGTGTCAGGAGGGGCGGAGGGATCGATTTGATTCTAATCGGACCATGAAAAGAACATGATCTAACTACTTTCAGGCCGGAGTATATTTGGGCTCACTCTTCTTTACACTCTCCCACTCTCCATCCCCCCACTTTAGTGTGGGCACAATGAAGCTGGCCAATTTAAAAAGCTTTGAATGTGTCTTCAATGACTTTGTGAATACAGCGGAGAGAGATCTGGAGAGGAAAAGAGGGAGAGACGGAGTGAAAAAGTGGGGAAAAAAACACAAGGAAATGGAGGAAAAAAGGGCCAGGGAGCAGGCATAAAAATTCCAAGAGTTGTTTAAGTGTGGGTGGGTTCATTTGCATGACAGCCCTATGTGAATAAGACTGACCTCTTGGACCGCCCCAGTGTTAGGCCGAGCTGCAGCCTGACGTGCAGGCTTTGACCCAGCTCATTGACTCTGAATGGATACTCTGTCAAAGGGAGGGACCTTCTAACTCTCAGTCGAACAGGCATCTGCAGACCTCCTGTTTGACACCCAGCTACCTCCATTTCTATCCCTACGGGCCTTGCGTGCACACACACACACACACACACGATTATTATACAGACACAACATTAGGCAGATCGCCAAATCTCTTATTACCGACCCCCAGTCCTGTAAGAATAATCATACAGACAGAAGATGTGAATACATAACCACAAGAAACATTTGCAAAGACTCAAACACCCACACACCCACACACACACACACACACACACACACACACATACACACACATGCGACAGGTGCAGCAAAGCCCTTGCACGTGCAGGCCCATCAACACGCTTCACTTGATGGGTCTATGATTTAGTGCAGCCGGCAGGTGAGAGGACACACAGTGGACCGGGGGGAAGCTGTGCGATGTAGTCTGCATACAAATCTCAGTAGCTCCCCCTCGACCCCATACAAAGTTGTGACTCTGAGCAAACACAAAGCTCAGACAGCCCACAAACACTTTCTCCATTTATCTGCCTGAAACAGAACTGGGACGATGCAGACAGGAGCCCTTGGCCCTGACCTCGACTGACTAGATGCACTGAAAAGGAAGCGCTCCGCACTTGGAGATGCAAACAAAATGAAGCCAAAACACTTGTTAGAAGTATAAAGTGCAGAACTCTGTAACACAACCCTTTTTGTCTTTTGTAAAAAAGTATCTCAACATGAATATTTAATTACACTAATCAGGTTATTGTGGATTCAGCAAAGCAACACAGCTGCTGATTAGTTCAATGCATAAAAGGTATAAAGCCTGGTTCAGTGTTAAAGTGTGATGTGCAGATGGCCGAGTCTATAAGCAGCAACTCTCTGCACTTTGTAAATACAGATTTTAGATCATTTTTGTCTGTTGTTTTTAAATATATATGTTAAAATAATCTTTAAGTTTATTTGTATTGTATGTATCTCCTATGTTAATCTTCACAATATATATGCACATATAAAATACAGAAATTGGTTGTAGTTGGAATTGTAAAAGAAATTCCAACTTTAAATTCTGAAATTATGTTACTTTAATAATACCACCCCTCACTTTGAGGCTTTTCCAAAAATATTCAGTGGACAATGTTAAAAATGCCATTTGTTAATTAATATTAAATAAAAAAAATAATGATTAAAGTTTTTTTTACGTTTGTTAGAATAAAATTGAAAAGGCTTTTTACCTTCTCACATATTTGCTCCATGTTATTTGTGTCAACACCATTTAATTACATTGCATTCGTAAAAATGATGTATAATGTAGATTTATCATGATGGAAATTACAAATCTGATATCCAACTCACTTTGATGGCAATTATATAATAATATTTTTACTTCTGACAATCTTAGCAATAAATATTAGGTGAAAAATGTAATTATCAAAAATGATCACAAAGAAAACGTTGTCTTCCGCAAGAACATCAGCACATAAAAGCCTCACGTTATCATTTTTGATGTATTTCCGCGTCAAAAATGATAACGTGAGTACACAAATGTATTTTTGTGTACTGCAGTGTTTGGAGTTGTTTTGTCTGAAAACCCGGGAAAGTGCTATTCCTGTGCAGATAAGGCCTTCACTCTTGATCTTAAGACATGGTTGGGTTTTTTCATGAATATACAAACAACTGTGGCTGACTCCTCCCCCGTTAACATTCATTTTAAACATGCAACCTTGTTTAAGGCAGAGAAAAAGGATCAGATGCCCTGTGAAATGTGCGAGTGGGGATTTCACTTACATTGGCTTGCATTTATAGAACTGGAATGATTATAAATGAACGTGGAAATGCCAACAACTGTTAACAATGTTGAAGACAAATAAACGGGGAAATAAGATCGATGGGTTCTTCATTGTCTAAACGAGCAGAATAAGGTTCACAGTAACAGAGCAGCGTGACACATACTCCACCTATCTTTAACCTTCTACCCATCCTCCAATACATGCATAACAATCAGGCAAATGTGGACATCATTTCAATTAAGACACAAGTTTGCCGATTAGTGTGTAAGTCTCTATTTGGCCTGAGACGCAGGGAAATGCTGGAATGAGGCTGAAGAGACAAGCTGCCCGAGAGACACTAACAGGCAATAATGAAAATCAACATAATGACAGAGACGACTCAGTGTGACATATTCCTCAATCATTATTTAATCTGGGGACACAGCACAGAGAAAAAATAAATCAGGGTTACAATTCATCTTAAGGAGCAAGTCTGTGTTTATTCAGTCAGGATCTGTGGGAAGTGCAGCTCGGTCCGCTGTGGCTAAATCTGGCA